>NC_136487.1:38137877-38400377 GCF_053919585.1 Euprymna scolopes
ATCGCCCCATCTATTACTAATAGAAAAACTTTAATACATCGGTTAGGGTGTTTATTTCATTAAAAAACACATCAATCCTAACTAATATTTAATCATTTTTCATAATTCTTGGATATGTTAATAATTTCGACAGTCATTTTTTCATGATTTAACCATCATTATTACCTCCACTTAGTAAAATAATAATGAAGCTACATCCAAATGGGGTCACTCACATATTATAACAATGATTGCATATTATTCTAGTAGTATTCAACAATGAAGCATCATCCAAGGAAGGTCACTTCCATATTATAACAATGATTGTATATTAATCAAATGGTTTATGTATCATTTGCTGTTTTGAGGAAAAGAAAATTTTATCTACCCAAGACGGGTATTACACATATGAAATAATTGTATCTTACCTATGGTAGGTAATTTGCAGCACGTATATGAAATAATTTTACCTTTGCATGGATGGGTAATATACATCATATGTATCTCATCAAATCCCAAGCGACGCCAGGTATTTTGCTAATATATATTTTATTCAATCCTGTTGCTTGGGACCGTATAAACAATGAGAAAATTGAATGTGATTTTATAATATATTTGTTATTCTTATGAGAGAGGAATTTTAGATGTTTATGTATCATTTGTAATTTTTTTTTTTTTTCATAAGTAATCATGAATCACGGATTTTTTTTTTAGATAAAGCTAAGAATAGTAAAATACAATAGTTATTTATAAATAGCTTTTTTTTTTTCAAATAAATAATTTAAATGAAACATCGGGTTTGTATTACTGTACACATAGATTCAAAAAAGTTCTCAAAAAACAAATATATAACAAATAAATGTTATCAAAGGCAAGATAAGTTACTTTTCTACCAAATTGGATATATTTTTCGTGTTTTTATTCAATGTAACATGTTTATTCAGCTTGAAAAACATACAGTGTTTACCGATGTATTCGAAAATTCAAGATGGCGTCTGATTCTCTCTTTAACACGGTAAGTTTGGGATAAGGTGTTATAAATAAAAAAAACTATACAAAATACTATTAAAAACCCACCGAATATATGTCAACCTATGTCATGGTAACATATATTGAGCGAGTTTTTAACAGTATTTTATCCGGTTTTTTATTTATAACATCTTTTCCCAAACTTACCGTGTTAAAGAGAGAATCAGACGCCATCTTGAATTTTCGAATACATCGGTAAACACTGTATGTTTTTCAAGCTGAATAAACATGTTACATTGAATAAAAACACGAAAAATATATCCAATTTGGTAGAAAAGTAACTTATCTTGCCTTTCACCTAATCCATTAACTCTCATTTCGTATTATATTAAAACAGGTTGTAGTCGCTGATTAACTCATCCTCCCCTTCCTCCCTCTCAACAGAATTAGGTCGTAGTGTTACTAATATAAAAAAGAAAATTACCGTTTTTGTTGGTTTTCAAGCGGCTTCCCCCCCCCCCATCCAGTTCAACAGAGGTAGGAGGTCATGTGGTAATAATACAAAAAAAGAAAATGGTTGTTTATTTTTTAGCTTAAATATAACGATCGTTTTTTTTATCGGTGAATATTTTTAAGCTGAATTTTTTTTATCCCTTATTTTTTCTTGACATTTTTCGTTATACTCTCGTATAATTACTATTTTTAACCAGTTAATCACGTTGGAAACATTTTCATAATGTGTAAGATTATATATACTGACATTGAATTATTCTCGCAAATTTATCGATAAGAATTGTTTATTTAGACATCGCCATTACTGAATGGTGACATCACGTCACGTGACATGACTAAGCGTTTTTTTAATTACGTATAAATATCATTAGATCAATCCATTATTACTACTTAAATACATTGGAAGATCACGTGACATGAATCAGCATTTTTTAAATTCCTGAATGGACATCTCTCTCTCTCTCTCTCTCTCCCTCTCTCTCTCTCTCTCTCTCTCTCTTAAACCAAGAAGAATACTTAAAAAAAAAAATGGCTGTATGTTTTTTTAATGTAAATAAAATATTTATAAGGGTTAAAATTTTTTTTTTGTAATTTGCAATTGTATGGTTGTGTATACAGACCACCATTACAGCTTGGTGACGGCAGATCACGTGACATGACGCAGCGATTTTTGAACAACGTATAAATAACATTAGATCATGATTGATTTACTACATAAATACATAGGAAAAACGAAAGAATGTCATTTTTTTTGGCCCCCCCACTGCAGAAAACCATTCAGCCAACACAGTAAAAGTTGATGGTTTTGCCCCAAAATTCGATATTTGTCATCCGGAGGTTGGGGCTTCAATATGATACTGACTTTGTGAAATTTGGTTCCGTCTTTCAAAAGTTTTTAGCGGACATCCAAACATACTCACTCACACACACACAATTTGCCTTTTATATATTAGATATATATATATATATATATATATATATATATATATATATATATATAACATTTTTGTAAATGGTTACACATGCCATCATATTTCTACCATGTACTTCATTAGTTACTGGCAACCTTTTTGATTTTAGAATGGTGCTGTGTTTTTGGAAAGCCGCCTAAACCTGCCCAATTTTGTGTTTCCATGTCATCTTGTAATCACTGGAGACAGTTAATGCCCTAAATAAATGAATTGGATGGCCTGTTTGATGTGAATAGTTATGTTTAGGTTAAACTGATTTGGCTGTAGACATACATTGTTTTCTCTAGGTTTATTTCTAATCCTATCTCTTTTGCATTCTTTGCTCATACCGTAACAAAAATTTGGAAGTTTATATGTGCATTTATTAAGAGTGATGTCATCAGCGTAGGAAAGGTTGGATAAGATTTGTCCACCTCAAGTCTCTTCTGTCTTAAGTATAACAGCAGCTAGTGCAACACAGAACAGGATAGCTAAACCCAAGATAAGTTTTTATAAAAGCCTGTGATCTGCCGTAAATTGATTTTAGAAGATTAATGTAGTCTTTCTATTTATTTATTGCGGACTATTATCCTCATCTTTATAGTTGTTGTTTCACAACATTTTGGCCAACTATTCTAAGGAATGATGAAAAATAAGTCACGTGAGTCCGCAATCCACACTAAGCAGAAGATGCAACTCATGATGAACTCATTAGACCATTAACTTAATTGCTCTCACATATTAAAAGTGAACTTTGTTGAAATCATCCAAATCAATGCTAAGAAACTAATTAATATTGATTGATTTTATTGATTTTCATATGTAATCCAATGGGTATGTCATTTGAAAAAGGTTTTGCATGTGCTAGAATGCGTAAAATGGTATAAACTTCAAAAGAGTTTAAAAATTTATACATTTTTATTAATTAATATATAGGTCAATACAGATATTGTTAAAAAAAAATAATCACTTGTTTTTGGGGAGTTTCTTCTTTTAAGAGACAATGAGAAAAGGGATGCTAACAGCTAACCACTTAAAACAGTATTTACCAATAGAAATATACACATTTAGAAATACAAGAAATATATAGCCTAGCAAAATAGATCAGATGGAAATGCTTCAAACTGTTGATGTAATGTCCTGCGTTCAATCAGGAGTATCAACATCCATGGCATTTTTTTTTTCAGGGAAATATTAACAAATGATGATAGTTTTCTAACAATTTGACTTAAATATTAATTTAATATCCAAACCATACTATTTAAACTTTCAAAATGATATTGAAAAACCAAATCTTAATATTTTAGCTTAAAAAAAAAAAAAAAAAAAAAAATCCAGCTTACTTAAAATAAAAAAAATGAAAAAGAAAAAACACCACCGTGCAATGCCAAGTAGCTACATTTACCAGCTAATAAGACATTTTGAGTTTATTTTCACTCATAAAATTACAATTTCTGAGCAGACTAATAACTGGTATTGGTATCTGCACTAATAAATTAAAGAAAAATAGATAAAAAATCATTTTCAAGGAAGGCACATAAAAGTGAAACCTGGTTGAGGACATGTGTTGCATGGAGAGAAATGATATGAGAATGATACAATGGATGTGTAATAGGAGTTTTAAAAACTCAGTTCTGATGACCTCAAAGGAATCTGAACAGTATAGAAAGCTGTGTGTAGAACATCTAAGCTCCAATCTATGGTCTCTCCTTGCGAAGCTTTCAGAAAAAACACTCATCTAACTGAAACCACAATCAATAATTCTCCCCATTCTTTATCTGTATCTAAACCTAATTGTAGATTCCATTAACAAAGCTTCTTTCTTAGAACTGCATGCCCGTGGAACGTTCTGATTTCCAGCAGACTGCAATATGATCATCTTCAAGTCTAATGTGAACAAGTTTTTGATGAGTTGTCCCCTTGAGTAATTCAATTTACCAAATTTAAACTACTAACAATTAATATATTGTCCAAAGACTACTGTACACTCATTAATCCTCAAGTGGCCTCTGGGCCTTGATATGTGGTGATTCCTATGTAAAAAAAATACATAAGTCAATAATAATAATAGTAAATATATATATCAAACCTTAAACAATATTTTTTCTTCGGGATGGTCAAGTTCTTTCTTTGAAAGTGGATTTTCTTTTGGTATACGGATGTTGAATTTTGCCAATCGACATTCCAATTCACGAATTAAGTCAGCTATCTGAAAACAAAGAAAATGTTGAATTAAAGTAAGACAGAAATTATATATATCCAAAAGTAAGAAATTAACTTTATAAGAGAACCCCCCCCCAAAAAAAAAACCCAAAGAAACTACCACAAACCTCCTTCTCCAGATTTGTCTTAAAGAATTTAATTTTGAAATCATTTCTTTTTATAAAACCACTCTTGTAACAATTATCGATTTCCGACTCCACTTTCTGATACATCTCTCATATTTCCATTCCTGATACTAAAAATTTGTTCATAAATAGATGAATATAACAGCATAAAGTGGGATTAGGGTTCAAACACACCTTATACGTATTAGTTCATTACCTCCAGATTGCAACTATCCATTGCTTACATTCAGTATGCCATCATCCATCTCAGAGAGTGGAGGATTTTGTTTGTTGCCATAAACACACTTTTTTTCCAGCACTACGGATAATAATCAAGGTAATGAAATACAAAAATTGTAAGTAGTAGTTTAACTACTGAACTTCATACTTTTTCCAGTTTGAAGACAATCATAGTATCATTACCCTTTAAACTAAAATTAACAATATTTTTTTTTAATCATCTACATCATAATTCAGACCATAAAGGATTAAATTATATTGCATTTTTCGTATACTTTCAACTTAATTTTTCCCATAGAAAAAAAGATCAATGGCAAAAAAGAATTTGAAATCACAAAGTTCCCACAAATGAACCCCACCAAATTTTCAAAGCGCCTTCTCCCACTGCACATAAATTTTCACATAAAATGAGCTCCAGTTTCCAGGTCATTCTAGTATTTTGGGGAAGTTAACCATATCTTGCTATATGAGATAAATTTTGCACATATTTCTGGCGAGGTGGGGGGGGGGAGATGTCATGCTGAAAATTAGTAAAAGAAAAAAAAAACTTATTTTATCACTAAGCCTAGGTTATGTGACAACCCCTTTAAAGTACTTTAATTATTACTAACCCTAAATAGCAAGCCTGCCACAGCCACCCCAACAAAAAATATTGTAAAACCACATATAATGATCTACAAATAAATACACCCATCACTAAAAAATAAATAGAATATATAGAGTTTATTTATACAGAAAAAAGTCAACTGACGAGAGTTCATTTTACATTAAATTTATGAGCAAAATTGATCTCTCACTTTAAATTCTAGATTAAGTATTTTACTTTCCCTTAGCCACAACATGTATCCTTTATTAGAAACAAAGGTTGAGAAGGAGGAAGAGAAAGAAAAACAAGAAAAGAGAAAGAATGATAAAGCAGGAGAGAAAAAATCAAAAAATAAAAGAAAATCGAACTAAATGGCAGAGCTTTAAAGCTTTTGCAATTTGATAGAAATCAGTCTTATTCTTATAAAAAAAAAAAAAATAAAAACAGATGTAACCCTTTTAGCAGGGTTGTTGCAAAATTACAACAAGTCTACAACCTCTAATAGCAAGCAATACTACAAGTATGGTCCTAACAGTACAAATATATATTCATAAATTCAACAAATATGCGCACAAGAAAATGACAATTTTACATGAGTGGATGGTCGACCTCACTATAAATTAAAGATGGCCATCATCAAATATGCAAATTACTCAAAATATACTTCTACGCTACAAATGTAGTAAACATTGTTTGGGCATACAAAGAAAGGTCAAGCTTAGAGTCATTTTAAAAATAAGTGTCAAAAATAAGTTCTCTACTAAACTGAAATTCAATGCTCACAGGGTTAAGTGGAAACTGGTTTTTCCTGAACGGTAAATAAGAATCTTGTTAAAAAGCATCATCTTTAATATAATAATATTAGGTTGAAGTTTTAATTTTGATTTCAAATAAGTTTTTGTTATACCTTCACTTTATATATCATTTTAAAGAACGTTTTTAAATATTGACATGTCATGAAAACATAAGATTTTCTATCTTATGACATATCAATTTTGTTTATTTAATACTAAAACAATTATTGTGATGCCTTATAGGATAATAGAAAGGGAACCATGGGTTTACTTTCTGCAGCTTTGTAACTTTCACCTTATTTTGTCTTTTAGTCCTCACATTTCAAGAGTAATATTTCTGATCAAAGGGAAAAAATTCTTTTCTGGGTTGAAATCTGTCTAACGCTTATCATTAATTAGTTTTTGACCTTGAAGTATTTTTTTTTTTACTTCTTACATCAAGTGACTTCATTGCTTATTTGGAGTGATTTCCATAAAAAAATCAATTATATCCAGAATCTTCTGATTCACTTGACTTATTCCCTCAAACCATCTTTGTTGGCAGATCCTACAGATGAGATCCAGTGTCTTTACGAAATGGTGCGCTGCCACATAATGGATTATGTAAAACTAGCAAAGATACCCACGCTTTGTGTGGGACTTTGCAGTCATAAAATATACATAAATATTATAGTTTAATTCATGCAGCTTTCTTATTTCTTGATATAAAGACAATTCTCTACCGATTATTATCCAATATATTGTAATGATTTCAAAAGTTATTAAATTTTTGCCAGCTAAAAACCAAATCGAAAGATTTCAATTCTGAGAGGAGTTTGGTATAGACTATACACACATACACACACTGATAAGATCGCTTTTAATTACTTTTTTTACTAGCAGGTCGCCTGGCATTGCCTGGTCATAAAATACGCATAGATATTATATTTTAATTCATGCAAATTTCTTATTACATAACCAATCCTCTATTGAATATCATCCAATATATATATAGTTATGACTTCAAAAGTTATACAAAAATCACTTGGTACAATCCGTTAAAATCAAAAAAGAACATTTAGCACTCCAGCCTTTGTTGTCATTTCTCTCTCCAGCATTGTTCATATCTGAGCTACAAAAATTGAATTTCAAGTGAAACTAATGATATCTACTGAATTGTCATGTCACAGTAATGAACATATATAAAAATTAAGAAAAACGATCAAACAGAAAATTAATTATTATTGAAAATAGTTTTTGAAGACAGCAAAAATTGAGTTTTACAAAAAAAGAAACCGGAGTTCTACAAAAGGGAGGTAAATATTTTCTGTAAACTGAAAATCTTTAGCAAAATTTGATTTTCACTAATGGTCTTTGAGAATTGTGTTCATTAATAATTTATTTTCTACCTTATTTTTCATTATTTCATTATTACAAGATGACAATTCAGTAGATATCAGTAGTTTCATTTCAAATTCAATATTTCATTTGTCGAAGTTTATTACAATAATGGAGAAGAACCAAAAAAAAGAAAAAAAAAAAATACCCTCACCTCTCGAATTCTCTTGATTTGAATGAAGTTGCTTTTTCCCCATTCAGCTTCTGATTGGCCTCTGCGTTTAAATATGCCACGTGCCCAATTGCTTTCCCAAGCCTGTCAAACAAAAATATTACTCATCAAATCGAATATAAAAGTGATACCTTAGAAGTGTTGGTTTGCTTTTTGTTTCATTGCATAGCAATCCTTATTGAGTTATTTCAAACTGAAACAATATATCTATAATATAAAGCTGAACGTCTGTGTGTGTGTGTCTGGTCACGAATAGGCTTCTATATGGTTAACTATTAGAGAAAGATGATTACATATAATGATAGAAGATGTATCGAGACACAGGAATGGCTATGTTTGATCTATATATATATTTTGTAAATCAATCATTGTATATATTAAACTAAAGAAAATTTGAATTTTGCCTACAAAATAATGGAAGGTCATAGGTCTAATTGTTAAATTAGAGGAATGCTATAAAAAGTAATGTTACGAAAGGTGAATATTAGAAAAACCAAAGTGATAATCAGTTTTTGTAGTGTTGGAAAGCCTCCCAGAAAGAGGAAAGTTTCTCTGGTCAGTTTGTAAAAACAGAGTTGGGTGCAAGAAAAAATGATCCAAAAAAAGGATGGCAATATCTATAGTAAAAAAAAAAAAAAATATATATATATCCAATTGCAAATATGAAATGTAGTTGTCTCAAACAAAGTTTAGAAGTATCAATTCAGTCAGAGAAGTTTTGAATTGTAAAGAATTCCAGGTAAAGAATGGTAGTATTAATTCAGTCAGGATCAGCAGATCATATCAAGATGAAAAGCTATGACTGAAAAATCCTAAGAGATATGATTTCTTATCGTCTCTGGATATAAATATGACTAAAAAATTTTGTGCTAATGTCCAATAAAATTATGCAAAAAATACTGCAACAGATGATATATGTTGCATGGAGAGAAATTATAAGAATGAAACTATAGACAGGTCATGTGAGTCTTAAAGGTTTTGATCTGGTGATCACAAAGGAAGATTAAATCTGGAGAGTATAGGAAGACATTTTTTTTTTTTTTTTTACATGGGGGTCACCACTTATCAAGGCCTGAAGGCCACTCAGGGATAAGGGTTATTGCATGTACAGTAATCAATGATATAGTATTGTAGTAATCATTAGTATTGGGGGTTTTGATAGAGTGTCTTACTTAAGGGGGCGGTTTGTCAGGCGTTTGTTTATGTTGGACTTGAAGACGCCCAAGTTGTAGTCAGGTGGGAAACAGGCAAGCGGCAGAGAGTTCCACTGGCGTGCAGTTCTAAGAAAGAAGCTTTGCTCATGGAATCTACGTTTGGATTTAGGCACAGATAAAGAGTGGGGAAAATTATTGACAGTAGTTTCAGCCAGACAGGTGTTTCTCGTGAAAGATTGGCGAGGGGGGACGAGGGATTAAAGCTCAGACGAGCACCTGCCCTGGAAATAGCGATAAAACAAAGACAGGCTTGCAACGTCTCTTCTGTGGGAGAGAGGTTGAAGGGTAGAGAAAAGGGCATCCCCCACTAAACCACAAATCCTATTTTGTACTCTGTCAAGGCAGAATAGGCTGTTTTTAGCAGCTCCTGCCCAGATGTAGCAGCAGTATTCCATCCTTGGACGTACTTGGCTTTTATAAAGATAGAGAATTGCATCAGTAGTGAGATATCTTCTGGAGCGGTAGAAGGATCCCACCATTTTCCCAGTGTCCCTGGCAACAGATTTGATGTACATGTTCCATTTTAAATAAGGAGTAAAGGTCAAACCCAGAAGCTTGTCAAAACATGGAGCCTCTCCAAGACGCGAGCCATCCATTTCAATTGATGCCAGATGGGGATCAGTGCGTTGATGATGTAAAGATAGAAGCTTGGTTTTGGATACATTAATCCACCTCTTCCCCCATTGTACCACGTGCTCAAGATCAGAGGAGAGAGAATTAGAGAGAACTTTGTCATTTACGGCCTTTGATGTGTTGTCATAGATGGTCGTGTCATCAGCATAGATGTCAACGAATAATTTAAGTATGTGCTTTGGGAGATTGATGTAGATCAGGAAGAGAATTGGACCCAGGATGGACCCCTGAGAGACTCCAGCATTAATACTGTGAGCCTCTGATTTCTGCCCATCAACCACTACTCTTATGAGCCTATCGGAGAGAAATGATTTAATGATTGAGAAAACATTTCCAGTAATACCGTAGCTGGAAATCTTGTGAAGTAGGCCCTTATGCCATACCTTATCGAAGGCCCTCGATATGTCAAGAGCAATTACCCTGGAAAGGAAACCTTTGTCAAGAGATTCACTAATCCTGTGTGATATAACTGTAGATCTTGCAGAGCGGAAACCATATTGTGTGTCACTAAGAAGGCTGTTTCTGTTGAGGTGGTTGACTACTTCTTTATTTAATATGGATTCCAACAACTTACTCATGACACACAGGAGACTTATTGGTCTGTACTGAGAGGGAGATGACTTTTCACCTGAATTCTTAAATACAGGGCATACTGATGAGGTTTTCCGGGGTGTTGGAAAGCACTTCTCCTTAAGGCAAGACATTTGCAGAACAGGAAATTGGTTTGGTCATGTTGAAAGAACAAATGAAAATATTTTGGGTTTTAGCTGTAGAACAGTTGGGATAGCAGAGTCAGTTGGGAGGGAAAGATACAAGAAAACATAGGAGGAAATGATATGCACAGATTTGAGAGTTGAACAGAGAAATAAACTTCTGACCAAAGATAGTTTGGAAGTCAGTTTCTTTGGAGAAAAATACTAAGAGTTAAACATCGAAGTGAAATGCTGCAAGTTGTGAAAGGTTTGCAACAAGTAATTAAGTCACAAATAACAGAGAAAAACATAAATCAGTAACTTTGTTAGAGGAAATTGGCTTTTTATTTATTTATTTTAGAGAGAAAAAGTAAACGTCCACCAATAAAGTGAAAAACCCCAAACAAAACTGAATTATGAGATTTCTTACGACAACCAAGTAAGATAAAACGTTACAAAGTATAGTAATATTTATTTATACTTGTTCAATTATGTAAGAATTATTGTGTTTATTTTACCTTGTAGACATTCACAATTGCAATACAGTCACTGGATGATCCATTAGCCCAACCAAATTTGCGTCTGAAAAACAATTACTTAAAAATTAAGATTCTTTTCATTTAATTTTCATGAAATTATATTAAATAATCAAAATCACTCATTGTAGACTGCGAGGCTCATCTCCCTTTTATGATGGGAACATGTAATATACGGAAAAGTGGGATTTGAAAAGCTAGCACTCTAGAACAAGAGCAAACTTGATTGCAAAAAATACAAGGATAGTCCCATCTGCATTCCCAGTAGGAGTGCCTCAGGCGATTAGCAACAAACTAGTTCCCTCCAAAGCATGAGAAGGCAAAAAACCTGGCAGGATAGACCAAATTGTGAACAAACAACATTATTATAATAGACAAGTTGAGTTATCCAATGTGCCACTGTATTATATATACAAGAATAAAAAAAGCATTGGAAATGCAAAAGGATATAGGGATGGTATGCCAAAAAGTATACAAGATAGCTATGAATGGCTAGGCACATGGAAATAGAATTGCATCCAAAGTATAGCCCTATAGCTTTTTACAACCGTAATGATGACACGGAATGAAGATTGGAGAAAAGCTATAGGGCTATACTTTGGATGCAATTCTATTTCCATGTGCCTAGCCATTCATAGCTATCTTGTTTGTATACTTTTTGGCATACCATCCCTATATCCTTTTGCATTTCCAATGCTTTTTTATTCTTGTTAATTAGTATTTTTACTTACAGTCTTATTTTTAAACTTACATTCATGACAGTATTGTCGTTTTTAGGAGGCGGCTCATTGCCGCCTCCATTAGTAGCAGGTCGCTTCCTGCTGGGTTTTGGGTTTTGGGCCTTAGGAGTTGCCTCTTGGTCCTCCATCGGTTCTATATTACATAGAGAGTGCTACCGCCTCTCTGATAAAACAGTTAGAGTATTATAAAGTTCTAAAATGTTCATACCTTCACTATTAAATTTTTCTTGGTTCATTCTTTGGCGTTTTGGCAAAGATTTGGCAGTTTTTGATATTTATATTTATAATAGTTTGTGCATGAAGCAGCTTTTTTCCCCTTGGGATCCCTGTTATACCGTGCTTTTGAATCAGCACGTGAGGCAGCCTTCTTTTTTTCTGGTTCTTTGTTATAAAGAGCACGTGAGGCAGTTTTTTTCCCCTCGGGATCCCTGTTATACCGTGCTTTTGAGTCAGCACGTGAGGCAGCCTTCTTTGCCTCAGGATTTGCATGATACTTAATTTTTATTATTTCAGCATTTTTCTGATAGTATTCTTTTTGCTTAGATAATACCTTGACTTTGTTTTTTTCATAGTCTATATTTCTCTGAGCTTTTTTACTACGTGCTGACTTTGGCATTTTTTATTAAATGTAAACATATAACACTTATGTGTATCTTACTATAATATCACTTATCTTATAGCAAGACAACTCTCGTAGAATTGAGATACTGCCCAGTCACCAATAGTTAAAGTGTGGAACGGTATATATACCAATAGTGTAGTTGTTATCTTTATATGAAGTCCTAATCAGTGACAGTGTGAGGTTACTTGGTTAATTTATTGTAGTTTATTTTAGAAAAATTACTTGTTTTTATTAGTAGATTGTGTATAGTAGCCACAATATCTAGTTATTTTTGTGGCTAAGGCTTGGATTTTGATTCGTTTTGGTCAGCTTCCAGTAAGTTCTTAGAAGATGACTTTCTTGCAGTTTCTTTTGCGGTTAATTTAACTTATTTCCTTCGGCGTTTGGTGAGTTCTTAGAAGAATTGGTCTGATCTACTTTTCTTAGCGAGCGAAGAGATTCAGCTGCATTTAACAATGGTTGCTATAGTGTATTTTTGCGCATGCGTGAGAATTTCAAGTTTCCTCCTTATTTTTCAATAGTTTGACAGTATCATGTGTCTTTCTGCCAAGAGCGACAGACGTCAGTGTTAGCCGTGATCGTCTAGAAGTTAGGACCCCACGTTGTGGCCGTGCTAACCTAGGTTCGAATCCTGGTCACAGCATTGACATTTTGTACATATTTTACAGTCCAAAATCTGAAGAATTATTTGTTTTTATAACATTGTTTTTTGACGTTGTACTTGCTGATAGGTTACTTTTATAACAATTTTGATCAACTGAGATAAAGATTTTGTGGTTTCATTAACGCTGGTGGGTTACTGTTTAAAGAAAAAACCTTAACGTTCACCTCAAATATTCAGCGTCCAAGAAATATAGGCCACTGGCAAACTGGAACGTCTGTGAGCATCCGGTGTATTATTTGGAGCTGTCCCTTTTGAGAGAAGTTCTGTGTTCGAAGTGGTCTGCCTACATTGGGTATATAGTGTTTAAAACTTGTTATTACACGTAATCTTATTTAATTATGGAGTTAGCTAAAAAGCGATGGGTCACTGCACTTCTCCGTGTAAAGAGCAGTCGATTGATGCTTGAACTGTTGTCAGAGACCGTTCGTACACCGAGATACATCGTCTAAGAAGAAAGAAGAAGAAGAAAGAAGAACGATTGGCCATTTTTGTACCCTTTTTTTTTTTGCTCTCTTTTGACATTTTAACCGACGTTCTGACACTCGCTGGATTCGTAAGATGCTTCTCTGTAAGAATATGTGCTTTTTGAAACTTATAAGTTGATTTTAGTTGAGATTTGGATAGTTTTGTTTTGTAGGCGTATATAGGCGTGTACGGGCCATCCCTATATAGAGAGTGCTACCGCCTCTCTGATATATATATATATATATTGTTATGTCATCATAGGATAAGATTACTACGTTTTTAATTTGGATTTAATTTATTTTTATTTATCGTCTACATAAAAAAAGGGTAAATAGAAGAAAGAATCTATAGGTTAGTTGGTTTTGTTTTACGGCATATCAACCCTTTTCA
Source organism: Euprymna scolopes (assembly GCF_053919585.1). Taxonomy (NCBI): domain Eukaryota; kingdom Metazoa; phylum Mollusca; class Cephalopoda; order Sepiida; family Sepiolidae; genus Euprymna; species Euprymna scolopes. The sequence continues at coordinate 38,151,741 of NC_136487.1, forward strand.
GGTTATTTAATGCTGAATCCAAAGATTTTGAAGAAAAATTTTTTAATAGAATATATTTGTTGTTTTCAAGTCGGTTTCTATTTAACCCATAGTTGGGACCCTAACAGGTACTACCACTCTGGGTCAGAGTGGACCTGGGAGCAATGGTAATTAAAGGGTGGCTCCACACTCCCCAAAGCCCACAAGCTGGGGCCTCACGACTGGATATAGTTTAAGGTCATATCCAGGACCAGAATCTATAGGAGTAAAAAAAAAAAAAAAGAGAGAGAGAGAGAATATATAGGGAGAGGGGCAATACATTAGGCAGCATGCACATGTAAAGATATGTGCAGTGAAGAAAAAGAGAGAGAGAGTCTATATAGAGAGAAAGAGGAGATACACAGGCAGCAGCATGTGTAAGGACATGCCATGAAGGAAAAAAGCGACACTTGCTAGAAGGTGTTCGGGAGATGACAGAAGCAATGGGTATATGATATGTTGAGGAAGAAGATGGCAAATCTTGCTATATCTATAAACTAGATGAATGAATATGCGAAATAAGAAACAAAGAAGAGAGAATAAGAAATAAATGAGAGATATTTCTCAACCAGCAACAATAATATATAGGGATGGACCGTGAATTTCTGCTATGTTGATATTGTGGCAAATGACAAGAGAATGAATGAAGAGGCAAAATTTATCAACACAAATTTGCTGCAAAATGAATTGGCAAAAAGGGGAGGCAATTGTGAAGAGATGAATTGAATAAAAGAGGGCATAAATGATATCAAAGAAAGAATGAACAGTTAAAATAACAAACCCAGATATATAAAAAGAAAGTTTACCCTCCTATTTCTCTTACATGTGTTTCTCATATGTCAACAGACTGATATTTTTGTTTTAATCTGTGTTGTGTACTTACACTTCATTTGGCATACATACACAATTAGTGTAAGATTTATTATTTACATATATATATTTTTTTACTTTCTTCTTCCCGATTTTTTGTTTAGCTATTTTTTTTTTTTTTTTCCATTTGTCTTTATCTAGCTATTTCGATGTGTTTTGCTTTCATACAACATTCACACGTGCCTTAAGAATAGGTGTCCCAAATCCTTTTGTATTCTTTTTTTTTTATTTTGCACTTTCAATTTTTTTTTTTTTTTTTTTAGATATTGTTACATCATATTCTGCCTTCAAGCTGATTAGAGGCATAACAATATATATATGTATATATAAACAAGAAAAATGATGAAAATAAATATTTGAATGAATTACAATATTTATTAATGTATCAAACATTCAAACAAAAAATTAAAGCATAATATTTAACCCATAGATTTTCCAAATGGTAGGCTCTTTATCAGAGGATAAAAATCAACAAAAAAAATGTTAACAGTTAGCACAAATTAAAAAATTTATTAAAAAAAAAAAAAAAAACCCAAACCCTTTTTGTGAATTAAAAGGCATCTTCAATAGAATTACAGAGAAATAAAGTGTCAAAGTATAAGATCAAACAATCAATAAAGATATACTCTGTAAGATCCAGAAGGAAGAATCTGCAATCCAAGGTATGAATGGATTTGACTCAAGTCTAAAAGGTCAGTTAATATTAAATTGAATAATCTGAAAAAGCATCATAAAAATATCCAACATCTAAGAAGTTCGTTGACAATCAATTTATGAATAAATTTCTTGCCATTAGAAAACGCTTTCTGACAAACAAAATAAAAAAAAAGTATTATTCCTCTTTCTTTAGTCAATAAAAATAAATAAGATGGTGTTATATCCTCAGTTATTGTTTAGAACATTCATATCACTTTGTCATCGTGTAAATATGACAGAGTTGCCATTCAAAATAGAGTTTGTCATCACATAAATATGACTAGAGTTGCCATCCAAAAGTGAGGGAGATAATAAATCTTCCCAGCACGACATAAAAAATGGTAGAATGAAATCAAAATGTTAAAACCCAAAGTAAAACGATATAGTTATATGCATTTATTAATACAGAAAAAGACGTGTTTTTGTTTGTTTTGTCAAGGTGAAAGTTTAAATAGCAGAAATAAATATTCATCACTTCTAGGTGGAATTGACCGATTAGTTGAATTACAGAACAATTAGAAAAAGAGAAGATTTTTTTGTTGTTGAACTTCCGGAGTTAAACTAAGAATTAAAATAAACTTTCCTTGAAGATGATGAATTGGGTATGGAAATTGTCCTCTTTTTGGGGTATAATGATTCAAACATGTACCTTATAAATTTAGCATGGAGAGAAAATGGAATGTTAGAATACATATATATATATATATATATATATATATATATATATATTTTTTTTTTTTCTCCCTTTTCTTTTGTAGAAAATGGTACCTTGCTCTGTTGGCATGGACCTCTTTTCTTTTTTCCTGCTCTGTCCTGCTTCTCGGTTACAACCGACTTTTTCTTACTCTAGATTGTCCTTTCCTCTTAGCAACAGGTTTCTTGTGATTTGATTGGTCTGCGAATCCCTCGCTATTCAAACTGAAGAGCTTACTCATGAGACGTTACTCCACTCAGCATCAGAAAACTTTTATATTAGATTGGATGCTTTAGTTTAAAATAGGGAACATGTGCTAGCAAGTCTCACCTTATAATTTTTACATTTGTGGGACAAAATGTGAATATAACATTGTTCATATGAAATATGAAAGAAGTAGGAGAGAGTAATGATTAAACACCTATACTCTATTAAAAGAATCATCCCAGTGTCAATGTGGAGAATAAGTTGAAAGAAAATTATTAAACATTAATTACATTTAAAAAGTGTAAAATAATACCCTGATCTTGCATTTTTTTTTTTGTTTAAATTACTTCCCAAATCACTATTACATGACCAATATTTCATTTAATAACTTTTTTTTTATGTAAAAAACTACACAAGTATACTACTACTATCACTATTTTTGACTTTGGGCAGGATTCACCCAAGATGGGTTGAGCCGGCTACTCGTATGGAACACATACCATCCTAAATGAACACAAACCACATGACTGTCCATAGTGGCTAATATAATTATGCGAAAGTCCCAGAACCAGCTGCGAACACCATAGACCTGTGCACTGGAAGTAGGTTTGATATCTGCATAAGCAAGTTTTTAACTGGCCTCCTGAGCATCTTCATCAATCTTGAAGAACTTCTGAAGCTATTGCCTGCTGGATGAACTCTGTTTCAGCACACAGCTTGGCTAAACCAACAAAGTTTCTTCTTTAAAAGCACTTGGTTAATGGTGATAATGCTGTATCACATCCAGATTTGTGTATTGGGGACAAACTGGTGCCAGTGGACCTGCAGAATTTGGAGGGAATATAGGTCAAACGCTACCACAGCTCTCATCAGCAGGGTCTTGCAGACATAGAGAAGGAGTGTCCAAACAGGCACCTGATAAATCAAGACTTTCATGTCTATTGTGATTTCAAAATGAGATGACACGGAGTTGTAGGTGACTGAAGGCATATCAAACATTGCTGATTTGGAAGTCGATACTGACAAACATTGATCCCAGGTATCTAAAGCGATAAACCTCCTCTAGGGTTTTCCTCATTAAGAAAAAAATTTTCCCATTATGAAGAATCATGTTTTTCTCAGAGGGTAAGAATTCTGCAGAGAGGATTTTTATTTTCATAGCATTTACCTTCAGACGAATCTTAGATGCAATGTTGGCAAGTTTGGAAAAAAAAATCAAAACTATTGTTACATATTAAACTATCTTTTTTACACTAAAGTTGTTTGAAAGAAAATAGCCTATTAAAAAAATTATAATTCGTAAAAGTTTTTAAAAAATTTATTTTTTTACTTGTATTCATCCCAAACACGGAACATTACCATAGAGATGTAAGAGACTACTATGAATTAAGGATCATACTTATAGGGACACTCTAAGAAAGGAAGATGAGCAGCAAGATATTTGTACACATTACATTTAAACTTCTCTTCTGCATGCAAGTACAATCGTAGAAGCAGGAAACGGAGGGAATTTCAAAGTCTCACAATTCAAGAAGTTCTTAGAGTAAACAGTTCTCTGACATTGGGGCCCTCTACAATGAAGGTAGTATCAGTGCTACGAGTTCGTTGAAGTACATTCATTAAAGTACTTCTAAAACAAGCACAGGGATGCAACATTGTAGCGATGGGACAAGGGGTTGGTATATTGGACAATGCAGGATCTATTATAGCCTTTTTTTTTTTTTTTAATCCTGTTCTGAATGAAATAAATTTCTTGACACAATATTTTTACAATTGTCATTTTCACTCTTTTTAAATAATGTAATTCAAATGAGAGAATTTTAAAATTTAAAACCATAACATGAAAGCATTTGTTTAGTTTGTAAAATGGAAATTAAATTTCCATTATGAGTAGTTTTATCAATAATTTTAAACTATTGACTTAAATAAAAAGTGAACATTTCATTCAAATTTTTTATACATGATACTATGTTACTAATTTATTTTACCTTGAAAACATTAACATTAATATAAATTTTATTTCATCACAAATTGTTTTAAAATGACAGAGGTCTATATGGCAATAAATCTCTTCAGTAAATAATTTTAAAATTAAATGATTACATTGAAAATAAATATTTAAAAATTAAAATATTGGATTTTTTTTAAAAAGATATGTTTACATTCTTTTCATTTTCATTTGAATGTAGTGATGTTATCAAGTTTATACGAGACTGATAAAAATGTAAATGTGTTATCAAAAGCAAACATTTTTTTCATGGAGCGAATGTATATGCATTTATTTATATCTTATTGCAAAGAAAAAAAAGAAAAAAAAAAACATGAAAAAAAAACAACTCTTTGACTTTCCGCAATCTATTTCTTTCAATAATCTATTTTTCGATCTTTCTCTTTCTATATATTTTAGTGTATCTTATTTTTTTTTTCTTTATTTTCCATTCATTATTTCTTCCTCACAGTCTTCTTGCAAGCTGCACTTTTGCCTTCTTTTTTGTCAATTATGACATTGTTTTAACGTTATTATTACATATTTTTTAATTTTCAAAGACCTTCTTTCATATAAAACTATAATATATCTTTATGTTTTTACCTGCTCAAGAAATAATTTGTGAGTATATCTTTGGTATTTTCTTAGTTCTAGCTGGACTCACACACATAAACAATTAATGTTTACATTATAGAGGTATCAAATAATAAGATTCAAATAGCTAATTTTAGGAATTGGTTTTATGTTATATTCTTAATTTTTTACATCATTTTCTTTTTACACACTAATTTTTATGTGATAGAGGTATCAAATAATAAGATTCAAATTGAAAGAAATCCCCAAGAACATTTAGAATATTTTTGTAGATATGCTGAAATCGACAGCCGATACAAATCAAATGGATAAGTAAAAAACTATGACCAATACTTACTGATAGGATTCTAAATATTTTTTATATGGTCGGGAAATGACACTTCTGAGAGAGAGAGCAGCAGCTGAAAAATTAATCAAAAGAAAAAAAATTAAAGAAATAATGAAAAATAAATTCAACTTTTTTTTATTTTTATTATGATATAGAAAGAAAATCCTGTATATTTTTTTAATTAATCCCGCTTAAATTCTGATTTCTTAATTTTCATATATTTTTATTGCCATCAACTTTGTCAGATCAGCTGCCTTCTTGTTTTCAACATACTAGTTGTGCCGATTCTTGTTTTCATGATGCTATGATAATTTGGCACTGCCTGGATGCACTTAAATCGTTTTATGTATTATTTGGATTCATCAGACTACTGTTTTCATCTTGAGTGCGCTTTTTCACAATGTTTTGATCGATGTATCTTGTTGAACACGGGAATGTTTTTGTTGAACTCAGGAATTCGGTCGGAATTTCGAGCGGAACCCTTTATTTACTTCACAGAGGTGGCATGCTCTTGTTCCGTCAGCCATGACTGGATAGAGATCCTAAGTGATTTGCAATTTTATTTTTCGGTTGCCCACACTGAGGATTGAACCTTCAACCTTCAGGAGAATATCACTTTTTACAATTGATTTTTCCTGATTTTTCCAAGTACTCTAACCACTGCGCCACGGATACTTGTTTTAAAATTAGTTACATCGACTGAAATGGTGGGAAAATCACACTCAAGATGAGAACAGTAGTCTGAAGAATTCAAATAATACAAATATCCAATCCTCATCTCAAAAATTCAGAAACGTCTTATGTCATTTTAGTTTTTAATTTTCATTTGTTTGTATATTTTTACATAAAAAATACAATTTTAGTATTTTCTTTACATTGAATAGTATTTTCTTTACATCGAATAAACTCAAATCAAGCATTAGTGAAAAGAGCATAAAAAATAAAGAAACATTATCTTTAGTTTTTTAAAATTGGTCCATTAAAACTGGAGTTCAAAGTATCAAAAAATGCATGGTTCACTGGACATTTTGCCTTAAGTCAGTCCTATTCAAATGCATATAAACTTATGATTGAAAATGATAGAAAAGTTGCACAATTTACATTATAACCCATCTTTAAAAAGCTGTATCTTCAGATCTTTTTAAGATATGAAATTTTGAACATATCATAACATGAAGATTCAGATGGCTGTATTTACGACCATCTCACTTGGTAACTTACAGACTAATTAGCAGACTAAATAGCATATTTAAGTTTCATTTTAACGCCTTTAAGTAGAAAATCATAAAAACAGATAAGAAAAATGGTAGGTAAGGCATTATCATCATATGAATCATCATCATATATGATTGGGGAACCTCTCTCAGGAATACACAGACAAAGAAGGTTCCTTGGACTGACTCAAAAGGGGAGCCCTCCACTAGGTGTATCAGAATCTTTGGGAAATTTTTGACACCCCTTAACACAAAACTGCGAATAAAATATAAAAAAACTCATAATTTCTCCATTTAAAGTGGGTTATTTATTTTCTTTATGCAATATACTTCCAAAATAAACTATTAAAGTTGTTTAAAAAATAATAGAAATATTATTTTTTTATTTTTTAAAAAACAGTGTTTACAAAATGATGGCCCGCCTTGGGCATCCTTCATGCAGCCATTTTTTTACGTAATAAAATCAATTGAATTTTACAAGTTAAATATTTTTCAATTTTTAAACTTTAAAAATCTATCAAAATTTTTCTATTAGTTAAATTTTTACGATATTTTCAGGGTCAATGTGAAATTTTATGCTCAAACTGAATATATTTTAGACAAACATTTTTTTTGTTAAATTCACCCCACCCCATTTTGACATGTCTATTAAAATTTAAATAATCAATTTACACACCAAAGTTTTATATATCACAAATTGAAGATAAAAGATCAATAAATAAAATATTCAAATTAAAAAAAAAAAAAAAAAGTGTATTTTGGAAATTTACCTGTAAAGTCCAAAGCTTAAAACTTTCTTTTTCTAAAACCATGTTGATTTTTTTTTTTTTTTAAGTGGAAGCTTATTTTATGTTTAGATTTTTAAGTAAATATTGGACACTGATGACAATTTTTTCTATTTCATTCAATGTTTTCTTTTTTTCGATATTAAAAAAAAAATTTACTCAATAAAGAAGAATTAAAATATATTAAATCAAAAATTCATATATTTCTTTAAGAGATTAAAAAAAAATGAAATTTGGTAGAGCGATTAAATTGTAATTGGTCAAAATCCATGAATGAAATGTTAGTATTTTGTGAATACGGTAGCACATACTGGACACTTTGTAGTTGAAATGAAATATGTTAAAAATACAAAAGGGAGATAAGGCTGGATAGCATAAATACAAAGGGAAGACAACTGAAACGGATTAGCGTTCTTTTTGCTTAATTCCTCACATCTTTGAAAAATTTATAAGAATTTATTTGGGTAAAAACTTAGTTACATTGAAAAATAGGAAATGTCATTCCTAAAGTTTTCTTTTAATATTTTTGGTATATACATAAACATTCATTTATTTTATACAAAACTGAATAACATATGCTTATAGTAAAAAAAACAAAAAAAAACGTGTTTTTGTTTGTTATTATTACATTAAATGTACGTTTATTCATATAGTTACTATCGAAGTTACTAATGTGTTGTTTTTACATTTTTGAAATAATTATTTTTGTCCCTTTCATGCATCCGTACATGACAAATTGAACTTCCGGTTTCGCTAATGATGGATTACAATTCTCGAAAAGACTTGTCCGAAAATATTTGTTTAAAAATCCTTTTATTTAAAAAATACATGGAATATGCCATGTAAATATGGACAAATTCTCATACATGAAGAATAGAGGCACCCATAGCTTAGTAATTTGGAACAGGTAAGTGACTTTTTGGCAGTTATATATATTGATTAGTTTTCGATAAAGTTCAATTTGTTGATTTTCGTTAAATCTTTTTTAAAGAAAACCGATGAAAAAAAAATACTGTATATTTTTCGATTAAACCTTTTATAATTTTAAAATTTGGTCTTTGCTCATTTTATTGAAATAAAAATTAGGGTTTGAAATTACATTTTCATATTGTTATAAGCTTGTAGACATGGAGAGTCTATTTACTCAAATGTTTACAATGGCGAATTGCCCCAAAATTCTGATACACCTAGCCCTGGCTGCTCAAGACCAGGGATTGATGACCAATGCATTCAAGAAGATGGCAGGTATCAGTAATAACAAATGCAGGTTCTGCCATACAAAATTGGAAAGTGTGAGTCATATGATATCAAGTTGTAAGGTTCTTTTGGGGGACGGCTACTATACAGCGAGACATGATGGAGTATGTAAGTGCCTCCACCGGACCATCTGTAAAAAATTAAACATCCAGTGCAGCAGCAAGTCCTGGGAATATCAACCTGAAAGAACAGTTGGAAATGACTTATACACCATACATTATGACCATGTAATCCCTACAGCCATCTACCTTGAAAATGCTGCTGTGAAACCTGACATAGTTATATGGAATAAGTCAGAAAGAGTGGCAACCTTAGTTGAAATGAGTGTCCCTAATGATGGTGGTTTGAACAGAGCTGAAAGAGAGAAACAGACCAAATACCAAGGTCTCATGTATGATATGAAAAGAAACTGGAATCTAGAGGAAATATCAATCATACCAGTTATTATAGGTGCTACAGGGTTTATGAAGAAGAACCTGAAGTCCTACTTAACTAATATTCCTGGTGAACCAAGTGGAAAAGAGATCCAGACAATTGCATGTAAGGGAACAGCGAGGATACTAAAAAAGTCAGTTGGTTTCAATAAAAAGCAGGGCAATGTTGGCAGCTGGTTTGGCTGCCCCATACCCAGTGTTACAATCATCAAAGGAAGAAAACTTAAAAATGGACATTATCATTTGTCAATATTACATCATGAAAAATCAAAGATGGTCATCACAACACGATTCAAAAAAATTAACAAAATATGGCTTGTAGCATATCAAATGAAAGGACATTTTGTACAGATTACAATTATATTTTCAAGTACATTAAACTAATTAGCATACTGATTGCTGAATTTTATTTTTTAAGACTTTAGTTAAAAAGTTTCATATTATCAGATTGTCTCAGTCATATAGACAGAAATATCAAGGTTACATCAAACACAAAAGTATAATTGAATTCCCATAAACAATCCAGTATATTTAGTTAATACCCTTCTTCCCCTCTCAAAGTTTAAAAGAATTTTTAAACTGAACTTCAAAGAAACAACAGCTAAGAATCCAGTTAATTTTGTTTTTATTATGAAACATTTAATATTCTAGTGAAATATAGATAAGTATTTTGATTATAATGGATAATATAGTACATGTTAACCCCTCCCCTGCTCATTGGATTACATAAAGATGGCTGTACTATAGACAAAGATGTAATGTATTTCTGTTTATTTTTAGCTTCATAACCAACATTCATCACCATCATTCGATTTACTGCTTGTTTTACATGCTGACATGCATTGAATAGCTGTTATTAATTGACTTCAAAAGTAGTGTATATCTAGTCTGGTCTTTATTTATCCCTGTTGTTCTTAATTCCATCCCTATCACTCTCCTTCATACTTTTGTTGACCTTTCTTTGTGAACTGAACATACTGTCTCAACTGTTTTACGTCCACTAAGCCAAGCACCTCTCATTTATTCAATGTGGCTGTAGCATTGGAGTTTCCTGTTTTGCACATCTTCCTACACTATACAGATTTAATCTTCCTGATGCCATAAGATCTAAGCTTGTTTTGAAGACTCATATTACACATCTATCGTATCATTCTCATATCGTTTGTCTTCAAACATTTCAATTTCATATATCACACTAAATACATGCTTAACAGACTATTCCCTTGGCTGACAGCAATAACACTCTACTGGTTAGTCCAGACGGAAGTTATCTCAACTCACTTCATCCACTCCTGTCCCAATCACACTAGCACCTGCTCCATCTTATGCTCCAATAGTATCGCCAAGCTAACAAAACATCACGACAACCTCAATAGCTTTACCATCTAGATTGACCTTTTTCATGTCATCCATCACTATTGTTTCACACATCTTCTGTATACAAGATCGTTACCATTTCTCAATCTACTTCTAACCTACCTAACGCTTACAATAAAGAACTGAATTGCACCAGATGTTCTTTCCACAAACTGAGCAGAGAAACTTTCCTCTTTCCAGAAGCTTTCCAACCCTTCAACCATTAATCATCAATTTTGTCTTGATAACATTCACTCCTAAACCATTACTTTCCATAATATTATGCACAACATGGTAACAATCTTTTCAAAATACCTACCAAGAATCAAGCATTCCTTCAGAAATCCAAAGACGTGCCCAAGAACCAATAGTTTGCCAACTTTGACATCAACTGGCAAAGCAGCAATCACACGACCCAAATATGTCAAATCTCCATCGTATCGTTTGTGAATTCCATCCAATGGCATACTAATAGCTCCAATCTGAAAGTATAAATTTTAAGACATTAAGCATATCTTTCTTTCTCCTATTACTAAATTAAAATTATCACCCAAGATTTCATGAAATTGTAAGTGTAAGCCAGTTAACCAATCTCAAAGTTCAAATTTCCTTTGATGAAATGTCTTACCAAAACAGCTTTAAACACTCAATATATTTTTGTTTAATATAAGAAATCTATAATATAGTACAATTTCATGTTCATACGCATGTCATTATCCTCCACCTCCCCCTTTTTTTTAAATAAAAATTTCATCTCATCTTTTTGTTGTATGGAACATGAAACTCAATCTAAAATATACTTCCTGATTTTCAGGCTAGAATTAGCAATACACACGGACGATAAAATACTTTAGATGATCATAGATTTCAAAGGTGTTCTGCTAAAATAGTCATATTTTAAAAACCAAACCACTTCATCCTCAAAATACCACCATTTTATTTGGAAATGAATATACTTTCAAATGAATTAATAGTAATGTACATTATATATTTTTAGAGTTTGAGGCAAATAAAATGATATGTGAACCTCATAAAACAGCGTTTTCGATAATGTTTTGTGAAGACACCCCTCTAATTTGTAAATGCTTGTACTGCGTTTGTATGAAAAATTTTGTAATGAAATTTTGGAACCAATCAGAAGAGGTATTAATTTTAATAATTTAGGGTGTCCGAAATATTTCTGACCATCTAGTTTTTTGTAGTGTTAAAAATAAAACTTCAATATGATGAGTATCAAACATTTTGCAAAAAAAAAAAATTCTCGGACACCTACTAGTAAATAAATCAATCTTTTTACTATAGTTATCAATTGAAAGTATAATTGTAGAGTGTGCAAGACCACGGTAGTCGATAGCAATTAAAAAGGACCTACTCGAAAAAAAAACAAAAAAACGTTTCTATTTATCGAGTTTTGAGCAGTATTAGCGATAGCATAGTTGTATAGTATTTGAGCAGTATTAGGGATAGCACAGTTGTATAGTATTTGAGCAGCATTAGCGATAGCACAGTTGTATAGTATTTGAGCAGCATTAGCGATAGCACAGTTGTATAGTATTTGAGCAGCATTAGCGATAGCACAGTTGTATAGTATTTGAGCAGCATTAGCGATAGCACAGTTGTATAGTATTTGAGCAGCATTAGCGATAGCACAGTTGTATAGTATTTGAGCAGCATTAGCGATAGCACAGTTGTATAGTATTTGAGCAGCATTAGCGATAGCACAGTTGTATAGTATTTGAGCAGCATTAGCGATAGCACAGTTGTATAGTATTTGAGCAGCATTAGCGATAGCACAGTTGTATAGTATTTGAGCAGCATTAGCGATAGCACAGTTGTATAGTATTTGAGCAGCATTAGCGATAGCACAGTTGTATAGTATTTGAGCAGTATTAGCGATAGCACAGTTGTATAGTATTTGAGCAGTATTAGCGATAGCACAGTTGTATAGTATTTGAGCAGTATTAGCGATAGCACAGTTGTATAGTATTTGAGCAGTATTAGGGATAGCACAGTTGTATAGTATTTGAGCAGTGTTAGCGATAGCACAGTTGTATAGTATTTGAGCAGCATTAGCGATAGCACAGTTGTATAGTATTTGAGCAGCATTAGCGATAGCACGGTTGTATAGTATTTGAGCAGCATTAGCGATAGCACAGTTGTATAGTATTTGAGCAGCATTAGCGATAACACAGTTGTATAGTATTTGAGCAGTATTAGCGATAGCACAGTTGTATAGTATTTGAGCAGCATTAGCGATAGCACAGTTGTATAGTATTTGAGCAGCATTAGCGATAGCACAGTTATATAGTATTTGAGCAGCATTAGCGATAGCACAGTTGTATAGTATTTGAGCAGTATTAGCGATAGCACAGTTGTATAGTATTTGAGCAGTATTAGCGATAGCACAGTTGTATAGTATTTGAGCAGTATTAGCGATAGCACAGTTGTAAACAACACACATTCTTTAATTTTTATTCAAGAATGAATTAAGAAAATATGAATATAAAAACTGTTCTTACATATTTAATTAGAGCTATTTCGTTATCGGAATAACATTAGTTTAGAGCTAATCAGTTTTCAGAATATATCATAACAATCCCAACTAGTCCACCATCATGAACCGATTGCAATTTCTCACATTATTGGTCAAATTAAAAAAAATATTTATATGATTGAAAAGACAAGAAAATAACAAAATCTATATCAATATTCTTTAAATTTTATAAGCAGTTAGAATATATATATTTTTTTTAGAGCAGGTGCTTGTTACTCAAATTTAGTCTTAAAGGTAGGATAAGCAATTAGAATGTTTTAATAATGCTTCAGCATGAAAAAATATAATAATTTGTCGGGGAGAGGGCTAACTTCCTTAAAAAGCTACAATGGCCCAACAATGGGGGATCATTTTGCATTAAATTTATATGTGGAACTGATCTTTCCACTTTAAATGGGATTTTGGATTTTTTCTTTGCCAAGTTTTGTTTAAGGGTTAATCATCTAAGAAAAAAAAAAAAGAAAATAAGTAGAATTTTTTTTAAATTGGTTGTTAGTAAGTTATTTCCAACAAGAATTAGAGTTCAAAAGTAAAGTATTTGAACTCTTAAACCTAAAAAAAAAAAAAACAGTATTTCTCAAAGGAGACACTATTTTATAAAGGGGTTATAAAAACTTTTGATAGTCAATTTATTTAAAGGATACACATAGTTTATTTAAATTAAATTATAGATTACTAAGTATATATTCTGATAAATTCTAAAACACATTTAAGAACATTTTTTATATTCATATTTTCAAATTCTTAAATGAATCTTGGAGAAAAAACCGTCACAGTGTTGCTGATACTGTTGCTGCTACTAGGTCAGCAAAGCAGTTAAATTGACAAGAATGAACAGATTTTTTTCAATAAAATTTTGTTGGTTTGCCTTTGTTACGGATTTCCAAAAGAACTTTCTGGACATGATAATTATGTGAAAAACAAACAAAACAATTTAAGATTTCTTTCATCCATTTAAATTTTCAAATTTTAATGAAAACTTAATGAACCACATTGATCGAAGTTTGATAACCGATTACAGTTAAACTATTCAATCAAACATATACAAAATATATTACCTTAAATGTCATTCTTTCTTTGATTTTTAAAGTTAAACTTGACCAAATTTCACTACTATATGCTTTAGAGTTAAATATGCAGCTATCTTATACGTGCTAAACAACAAAAAATATGTAAATAAATAAAAAAGGATTTTATTGGTTTATATCAAGTTTATGATTGTTTCACCTGGACCCCATCCGATTCCTGCAACAATGCTATATTGGTGACATTTTTACAAGCAAGGAGACTTGTTACAAAGAGTACCAAACTTTAAAAATCAAACAAAGTTATTTTCACATTATACATAGTCAAATTCTGTATTCTAAAAAAACCATTACAAAAAAAAAAAAAAAAAAAAATTGTATAAATTGTCATTTTGAAGAAAAAAAAAAAAACACTGACTTGGGCTAAGATTATATATAATATTGAAAGGTCATTAAACACTAACAAACTAATGAAAACCTCTATCATTCTCATTAGTTTGTTTGTGGTTAATGACCTTTCAATGATTTATAAATAAAATGAAGGTAACGAATTGTTTTTATTCATTTCAGCTCATCTTCTAACTATAAGCATTGCATTCTAAAAAATAGCTACACAGTCCACATGTGAGGTTCAGATGAAACCATATTGTTAACTAATATATTTAATATATTTAATGTATTTAAGAATTCAGGTGATCGCTCATCACCCTCTCAGTACAGACCAATAAGTCTCCTGTGCGTCATGAGTAAGTTGCTGGAATCTGTGTTAAATACAGAAGTAATCAACCATCTCAACAAAAATAACCTTCTTAGTGACACTCAATATGGTTTCCGTTCTGCTAGATCTACAGCAGATGTGCTTACAGTTATATCTCATAGGATTAGCAAATCTCTCGACGGAGGCAATCTTTCTAGGACAATTGCTCTTGACATATCTACGACCTTTGATAGGGTATGGCATAAAGGTTTACTTCATAAGATCTCTAGCTATGGTATTGCTGGAAATGTCTTCTCAATTATTAAATCATTTCTTTCTGACAGGTTCATAAGAGTAGTAGTTGAGGGGCAAAAATCAGAAGCTCACAGTATTAATGCCGGTGTCCCTCAGGGGTCCATCCTGGGCCCAACTCTTTTCCTGATCTACATTAATGATCTTCCAAATCACATCCTTACATCATTTGTAGACATCTATGCTGACGACACTACCATTTATGGTAGCACATCTAAGACAGTAAACGACCAAGTTCTCTCCAATTCTCTCTCCTCTGATCTTGAGCACGTAGTACAATGGGGTAAAGAATTGCTGGTTACTTTTAATGCATCTAAAACCAAGCTTCTCTCTTTACATCATCAACATTCTGATCCACATCTGACATCAATTGAAATGAATGGCTCTCGTCTTCAGGAGGCCTCAAGTTTTGACAAACTTCTTGGCTTGACCATTACTCCTGATCTTAAATGGAACACGTACATCAAATCCGTTGCCAAGGCCGCTGGAAAAATGGTGGGATCTTTCTATCGATCCGGTAGATATCTCACTGCTGATGCTATTCTCTATCTATATAAGAGCCAGGTACGTCCAAGGATGGAATACTGTTGCCACATCTGGGCAGGAGCTGCTAGAAAGGACTTGGCCTGCCTTGATAGAGTTCAAAATAGACTTCGTAGCCTCGTAGGAGATGTCCTTTTCTCTTCCTTGCAACCTTTATCTCACAGAAGAGATGTTGCGAGTTTGTCTCTGATGTATCGTTATTTTCATGGAAAGTGTTCAAATGAGCTTCAATCTATGGTCCCCCCTCGCCAAACTTTCACAAGAAACACTCGTCTAGCTGTAAACACTATCAATAATTCCCCCCACTCTTTATCTGTGCCTAAACCTAAACGTAGATTCCATGAACAAAGCTTCTTTCTTAGAACTGCACGCCTGTGGAATTGTCTTCCGTTTTCCTGCTTTCCGGCTGACTACAATATGGTTGTGTTCAAGTCAAAAGTAAATAAGTTCTTGATGGGCCGTTCCATATAGGTTATTAAATTTGCCAAATTTTCATTACTAATGATTACTATATTGACCAATTTCTACTGTACACTCTTTAACCCTTATCCTTGAGTGGCCTCTTGGCCTTGATAATGTGGTGTTGCCTATGTAAAAAAAAAAAAAAAAAAATAGTGTACCATTTTAAAATTGATCAAACATGATGGCAAGCTTTGATTATCATTGTCTAAAGTGTTCTAATAATGGTTCTTGTTAGGAAAAAAAAATCAATTCGAGTTTTGGAATTACTTCTTGCCAACTCCTTATAATGCAATCCGCTGCACCAACTTCTTATAATGCAATTTGCCGCATGTGCTACAAGCCATCTATGCCACTTCCGAATGACTCGAGAGTTATTCTTATATTGTACCTGGCCAAGTACATTCTTGTATCTAAAAAGGTGTCCAGTGAGATCATGCACATACTATTCTTGGGCACTTCTGAGCAGGCTAGTCACAATTTTCTCAATCTACAAGGAAGTATTAAAAAAAAACCCAAAAAAAACAAAGAAAAAGACAAAAAAGAGAAAGGAAAACCAAAAAGGGGGGAAACAAAAAAACAAGAGCAAAAACAAGAGAAAAACAGAAAAAAAAGCACAAAAAAAAAAAAAACAGAAGAAAAAAAAAAAACAGAATAAAAAAAAAAAAGCACAAAAAACAAGCTAAGCATGTGGGGTCTTCCTTTGCGAGTGAGAAACCTACTTTACTATGACTAATGTTTGTGCAAAGTTTAAAAAAAAAAAAAACAAAGTTAGGATTATTAAAAAAAGTGCAAACATGAATGGATGAATGATAAACAACCATAATTATACTGGAAAATCCATTCTAGCAAAAATTTACTTTCACCATAGCTAAAATTTGTGCAAAATTTTAAAAATTCAAGGCATGGTTATTGAGAAAAGTGTGACCAAACGAACAGACATGAGTGAATTACTAGGTTAAAAAAAGCAGAAAAAAAAAAAAAACAGAAAAAAAAAAAAAAAAAAAAAAAAAGCAGGGAAAAAAAAAGCAGGGGAAAAAAAAGCAGGGGAAAAAAAAGCAGGGGAAAAAAAAGCAGGGAAAAAAAAGCAGGGAAAAAAAAAAGCAGGGAGAAAAAAAAGCAGGGGAAAAAAAAGCAGGGGAAAAAAAAGCAGGGGAAAAAAAGCAGGGGAAAAAAAAGCAGGGGGAAAAAAAAGCAGGGAAAAAAAAAGCAGGGAAAAAAAAAGCAGGGGAAAAAAAAAGCAGGGGAAAACAAAAGCAGGGGAAAAAAAAAGCAGGGGAAAAAAAGCAGGGAAAAAAAAAGCAGGGGAAAAAAAAAGCAGGGGAAAAAAAAAGCAGGGGAAAAAAAGCAGGGAAAAAAAAAGCAGGGGGAAAAAAAAGCAGGGGGAAAAAAAAGCAGGGGAAAAAAAAGCAGGGGGAAAAAAAAGCAGGGGGAAAAAAAAGCAGGGGGAAAAAAAAGCAGGGGGAAAAAAAAGCAGGGGGAAAAAAAAGCAGGGAAAAAAAAAGCAGGGAAAAAAAAAGCAGGGGAAAAAAAAGCAGGGGGAAAAAAAAGCAGGGGAAAAAAAAAGCAGGGGAAAAAAAAAGCAGGGGAAAAAAAAAGCAGGGGAAAAAAAAGCAGGGAAAAAAAAAGCAGGGGGAAAAAAAAGCAGGGAAAAAAAAAGCAGGGAAAAAAAAAGCAGGGAAAAAAAAAGCAGGGAAAAAAAAAGCAGGGAAAAAAAAAGCAGGGAAAAAAAAAGCAGGGGAAAAAAAAGCAGGGAAAAAAAAAGCAGGGGGAAAAAAAAGCAGGGAAAAAAAAAGCAGGGGAAAAAAAAAGCAGGGGAAAAAAAAAGCAGAGGAAAAAAAAAGCAGGGGAAAAAAAAAGCAGGGGAAAAAAAAAGCAGGGGGAAAAAAAAAGAGGTGACACAAAACACAGAAAAATCAATAAGATACTTCTTTCAAATTCAACAGTGTCCGTTCAATCTCATCCAAATTAGGTGGGGAAAGTGCAAGTGCAAGAACTGCCTTTGGTTCACCCAAATCCAATATCTTTGTCTGCAGCACCAGTAAATCCAATGGGCATCTCTATATGGAAAACAAAAGACATGAAATGGTGACATCATGTATAACAAAAAGTTATGAGTAAAAAATTATTTTTTTTATTTTGGGTAAAATGGCCCCCCACCCAAAAAACATCTGTCTGTAGAAAACTACATAGATGCACTCAAGTCTTCATAGGTTGAGTCCTGCTAGGGGGAGGGGAATCGTCAGCTGCCATTAGCGTTAATACAAAGCTCTATATAAAAAACTTTAAAGCCTTTTTCATTAATTGATATTTTTTATAAGCATAAGATTTTTAAACATATGGCATAATCACGTTGACACACCAGTTCCTGTTAGATCATCGAAGTTAAATGACATTGAGCTTGGCCAATACTAAAATGGGTGACTATTTGGTAATACCAGGCACTATATGTACTCGGAGCCTGGAGAGGGAGGGGCACTGCCAGGTTATTTTTGCACAAGACACTGCATAAAATAATGCAGTCCCCGCACGACCCAGGAGAGTTAAGGGACTCATGCATCCATAATTTTAAGACATCCCTCGTAATATCATCCAAATTGTTTCAAATAATACTCCCAATAAAATTATGTTTCTGGCTTCAGGGCATATATACTAGTTGGTTGCATACTAATGACCAAAGGAAAGAATCAATCTACAATAATAATTTTTGTTCAGTGAATGCCTATGTTTTCTTTGCATTCTATAACAAAAAAGTACTGTCTTTGGTTTATTTGGCTTCTCTTCAAAGGCAATTAAATTAATAAAAAAGACTATTTCAAAACAAAATGGGATCAAGTAAAGATTAGATACCCCGTAGCAGACGACAAAAATAAGCAAACAATTCAAGGGTCACCGGTTGTTCGACCATGACATTGCTGTTAGTTGTTTCTAAACTTGTAAACACATCAAATAGCAGACATATTCGAATTTTCGCGAGCAAGATTTTTTAAAAATATATTTACAAAAGTTTTGAAAATTTAAAAGAAAAAATATATATTTACAAAACATTTTCTTTAATATTAAATATTTACAAAACTTTTAAGGATAAAAAATAAAAAAAACTTTTTTCTATTTACGCAAAACTTTTTAATGTAAGTAATAAAATGAACATATTTAAACAAAATATATTTAAATAAATTAGTGTCTTTCTGAGTACTTTTATATATTTACAGAACTTTTAATAAAACTAATAATAATAATAATAATATAAATAAATGGCAAATTTTTATGACGTGCCCCAGCATATTATAAACATTCCAACCTCCCTATGTTAAGATCGGCTTTCAGAATAAACACCCCCCACATCAAAAGCCATTCTTAACATGGGGAGGTTGGGAGGTGTTTATACTAAGATGGGGCAGGTCATAAAATAATACCAAATAAATAAATAAACCGAGGTTATAACTAAGAATTTTGGATGATGTCAATTAAAAAATACATAATTTAAAAAAAAAAATTGAAATAAAATTATTATAATCAAACTTTTTATGGCAGAAACAAACATAAAATAACTGACTTGTTCGGATTTTTGCGACCAAGATTAATTTTTATGTACAGTGTGTGTGTGTGTTTATCTTTCTTCGTGCGTTTTTAATACAATTCAATATTTATTTAAAAGTGCGATGTATGTAGGCGATCAGCGAAGGAGAAATCCTTCTAGACCGAGGCAATCTTTATGCATAATAAAATCACAAGTATAAGCAACAAGTCTAAACAATCGAGATTTTAAAAAATATATTTTATTCACATATGTTTTATGACTTTTATTTTTATAAAGATGAAGTGTAGTATCACAAGATACAAATCTTTTTATAATTTTTATTTTTGTTTAAAAAAAAAAAAAAAAAAAAAAAAAAAAAAACTTGCTATTTGCTTACTTCTCCATAAAGACAAATTAAGTGCAAGTAAGTTTAGCATCCGATAATTTCAGTTTCTAATGTTTTGCAATTAATATAGGTCATTCATTTTATTTTTTTTATTTTTATTATAATTATTAGTTTTATTAAAGTTCTGTAAATATATTAAAAAAACGCACTCAGAAAGACACCCATTTATTTGAATATATTTTGTTACATTTACGTTCGTTTTGTTACTTACACAAAAAGTTTTTTAATCCTTAAAAGTTTTGTAAATATTTAATATTAAAGAAAATGTTTTGTAAATATATACTTTCTTTTAAATCTTTAAAAGTTTTGTAAATATATTTTTAAAAAATCTTACTTGTGAACATCTGATTATGTCTGCTATTTGACCCGTTTACAAGTTTAAAAATAACGGCAATGTTAAGGTTGAATTGTTCGCCTATTTTTGTCGTCTGCTACGGGGTATCTAATCTTTACTTGATCCACAAAATGAAAGGAAAGAAAAGTGATTAAGAAAAATGAGAACAACCGCAAGTCAAAAATATGAAAAACTCACTTTAAAAGATGACAGAGAACCTCACCATTGGAAAAAAGATTTTTTTTTTTTTTTTTACTGTGTTGGAAAATTAATAAGCCATTATCTCTTTGAGGTAAGTGAGAGCATTAAGGCAATAAATTACTTCCATTCCAATATGTTCTTTTGATGAAAATCCGTTTTATTTAAGTTCCCAATTCAAAATATTTTGGAGATGTTCTAGTTAGCTCTGAAGAGTGTGAATGGGTGTTGACTTGTAAGATTAAAATTAGCATTACAAGTTGATTTTTTCTTTTTAGATAATTGTAATTTTATCGACTTACATAAAAAGAGCTATGTAAAAGATACTTAAAACTGTTTGAATTATGCAAATACCATCAGTAGTTCAAAAGTTATGAGAATTTTAAGTGCCAAAATTTAGGCTTTTCCGTAGACATTTTTCTTTAGAAAAAGTGGGCTAAATTACGGACCTCAACATTTCAAGAAATTTGATAATTTCACCACCATTTATTTATTTTTCAAGCGATTCTCATGAAACTTGACACTCTTATGTAAAATATGCAATAACATAAGAAATGACATTGCTTAATATCCGGAAAACTACTTATGTGCGGAAAATTTAAATGCGATATTTGTTTTCAGCATACCCGAAAACCTTAAAAGGTAGTCATTTTAAAGAAAAATGTTAAGGTGGAAACAAGGTAAAAATTTACAAAATGTATCACGATGAAATTCTTTATCGAACCACCTAATTATTATTATTATTTAGATATCTTCAGTTAAAAAAAACAAAAACTGGTTTGTTTTACAGATTCAAAAAAAAATGGTCTTGACAAGGAGTTAAAAATAAATTCAAGTTTCATGATATATTTTATTTAATTGTTAGGTGAAAGTACAGAATAATTAACAAAACACCCTTCTTTCCCCATGTTAAGAATGGGTTTCTAAATAACATTATTTCAGCATGGTAGCATAAGTGCACAAGTACCTTTTGTTATATATTTGTTTTTTACAACTAAAAAACAAACGTATGTACTTAGTACATTTTGTTGTTTTTTTAACGCTTTTAGTACATGCGTACTACAAGCGTTAAAAACAACAAAATAGTATTGTTTGAAAATCAAATTTGAAAAACTTGATAGTTTTTTTTAAATTGACAAACCCAGAATAAAAAATGAAACTTTTTTATGCTTTCGTTTTGAAAGCAGAAAAAACAGTTTCCTATTTTTAAGAGAATACAAACTCGTTAATACACTGACAGCGTTTCCCTTTAAGCGATTTGATTTCTATAATAGATAAAATTTTAAAGAAATTTCAGCACAATTAATAATTATCAAATATTTATACATTATACATGAAAATAATTCTGAAACTATTATCTATATGAAAATGGATGATATATACCAGTTTATCTTATCAATTTTGAAATATTCTTCGTCAACTTTGTTCAATCGTAACTTTACTTCCTGTGATCATAAAAATCAAAATAAAACACCAGTAGAGATGAACTTTGTTTATATAGCCTGTAAAATTTCAGCCATATCCAATCAAATTTGATCCCACGCATATGTATCCAAACGTAACGTATGAAATGTAAACATTGAAAAAACTGTTTCCCTTTTTGCTGGCGTACCATTTTTTTCATTTTTAACTTGGAGCATAAAAATATTGAATGCATAAAAGAAAAATAAATTAATATCATTGGAATGCTTATTTTATTCTCTTTTCATCAATATAATTCTTTAAAAAATTGACCAACAAATAAAAAAGATGTGAATTGTTGGAGCAGGTATGCAATATTGCCGATGTCCATTAAAGTACAGCATATGCTTGTAATGCTATTAAAATAGCTTTTAACTTGATGGAGGAGGTATTGCATTAGAAGCCCGTGAAAAGATTAGGATTAACAAAGCAAGACACGAGTGATAGAAAAATGTGAAGACAATGAATGAATTTTAATTCCATTAAGGTAAAAGTATTTAAAAATGAGAAAATATAACATGAATTTACCAATACAAATTAACACACACATGGTGTCACAAGAAGAATTGGTTGGTTGTTTTTGTTTTACGGCATATCAACCCTTTTCAGGTTATTTAATGCTGAATCCAAAGATTTTGAAGAAATATTTTTTAATAGAATATATTTGTTGTTTTCAAGTCAGTTTCTATTTAACTCATAGTTGGGACCCTAACAGGTACTACCACTCCGGGTCAGAGTGGACCTGGGAGCAATGGCAATCAAAGAGTGGCTCCACACTCCCCAACGCCCGCAAGCTGGGGCCTCACCACTGAATATAGTTTAAGGTCATATCCAGGACCCACAAGTAGAAGGTGACAGACAAAATATAAATAATAACATTTTGTTCAGGCCATAAATCATTTTCAATCCTCTCATAATATTCTTTATCATTCAACTGACCATCCATTTCATAAACGCTTATTTTCAATTGGCCTTTAGTTTTAATAAGTGGGGATTCATCGGGGAGTAGATATGTTAATAGAATATATGTTTATGTAGGTGGCCTTATAAACAGGATGTACTATAAGCAAAGTGCTCAGCATGGCTGAAGCAGGTAATCTTCAGATTGTGAGAATTAGAAACTGAGAGACTTAAGCAGACGTTAAGTCAGATAAGTGACTGAGAGAGTATGCGATGAACAATCGGATGTAAACAATACAACAGACATATAAAATAATCTTAACAATTTTGATAAAAAACCATATGCATATGAATAAGTCTCTCTCACTCTCTCTCTTCATTACTCTATTATGTCTTGCAGCTTCAATACATGATCATGACCAAATAAAGCATTCTTCTGTAAGAATGACAGTTTATGTAAGAAGAATCCAACCAGTCTTTTGATTAGAGCTAGCAGCTGACGAATTATCCTTCATCTTCCATGCTTCCGTTCAGTCTTGAAAGACAAAGGATACCCCTTAGGAGCAGTAGCGTGTGTAATTGTGAGGCAAGGGTTGCACAATCCCAACCATGCATCTTCTAAATCAGCACTGTTTGAGTCCAGTGGCAAGGAGAAGACCAGGACGACTGGAAACAATGCCGAGATAAGCGAAGAGCACATACAGCACCTGAAAGTCCCAAATGGTCACCCATTTAGTACTGACCAGGTTCAACGTCGCTAAACTTCGGTGATCCAAGGGGAACCGATGTGTCGACATGATTATGCCTTCATCTTAGAGGACACGGCAACAACACAAGAGATGCTGACAGGAAAAACAAAATATGACTTAAGAAATCAACCTTTATAAATAAATCGTTATATAAAGATTGTTTGGATATATAACAAAATGAGTCATCTAGGATCATCTTTTAACTATTGCTATGACACATACCATGATCCAGCCCTTAATAAAGAACGCTATTGAACTACAAAAAAAACAAAAAACAAAGTCTACTAACTGCTTACCTGCATTTGTGGTGTGCTATAGTCAGGAATATATTTGTCCCAAAACTGCCGAGTGATAAGTCTGTATACCCGGCCATTACAGACACGCCCAGCGCGACCTACGAGAATATAAATGCATAATGTTTATGCAACTTGATTAATACCAAATAAATAATCATGCTTAAAAAAAATATTTGTTGTCAAAGATAAATATAAAAACCTGCTGAATAATTTTATCATAATGCATATTCAGCATCATTATCTTTTTCACAAAAAAAAACAAACAAATCACCATCTTTTTCACAAAAAAAAATACAAATCACTATCTTTTTCACAAAAAAAATACAAATCACTATCTTTTTCACAAAAAAAATACAAATCACTATCTTTTTCACAAAAAAAATACAAATCACTATCTTTTTCACAAAAAAAATACAAATCACGATCTTTTTCACAAAAAAAAAAACATAAATCACTATCTTTTTCACAAAAAAAAACACAAATCACTATTTTTTTCACCAAAAAACACAAATCACTATCTTTTTCACACAAAAAACAAAAGAAAATCAGATTTAAATTTACAGTAGTGGATAAATCAAACTTATTTTAAAATATTACTAACATACTTGTGACCTATTTGGTTAAAACCATTATTTATTCTTTGATTTCATTCTGAAATTCTTAAACTATAACATACCATTACAACATTCTTTGTGCATAAGTAAAAGTGATGTTATTTTTTACTTCTTTATTATTATTATATAAAAATATAGAGGATTTATTATTTTACCATCTATTTTACATACGTATTTGTGACACATGTAAATTAGGTGACAACATTGAAGAGTCACTCTTTCTCTAAATGCTTATAGAGACATTAAGAAATATTAGAGAGCAATTAAATCAACAGAGTGAGAGAAGGTGAGAGAGATGTAAATAGTGAAATAAATAGCTAAGAGACAGAAAGGAGACTTGTTTGGTTAATTAAATGCTATGGTTAATTAGAACAATTAAAACATTGTTTTTTGGGGGGTTTTTTCAAACATAACTCAATTCCAGGACTAAATGATATATTAGCATATATTTTCTTGTTCTTCATTATAATAGCAAAATTTGAAAATCGAAATACTGAATTTCAAGTAAAACCAATGCTATCTACTTAATTGCGATGTTGTAGAAAAGCAATAAGGTAGAAAATTAATAAAGAAAACAGTTTGAGATATTTGCAAGTTTTGCTTACATAATAAACTGAATAGTCCACATAATAGTAGAGGATTAATTAATTTCTGAAAAGTTTCAAAAACTTAGGCCAATTCAGGAGAAAGTAGTTATTTCCCTTGTGTTTGTTTCACTTTACTAGCAAACATGGCAAAATTGTTTTGTTGTTGAATATATATAGATAGTGATTTGGATATGACCTTAAACTATATTCAGTGGTGAGGCCCCAGCTTGCGGGCGTTGGGGAGTGTGGAGCCACTCTTTAATTGCCATTGCTCCCAGGTCCACTTGCTTTATGTAATACGCCAGTAATATTTAACTAACTAGTAGGTCGTCCGGCATTGCCCAGTTATAAAATTCACTTAAATATGATATTTTGATTAATGCAGATTTCATATTTATTATATTATATTGGACCCAATATATAGTAATGATTAAAAAAGTTTTAAAAAATAAATAAAAAATGACTCATGTGTCACCACCAAGAATCGAAATCAAAACGTTTAGCTTATAATTTACTTTTTCCTTTGCGGTTAATACCTGAGCTATGAAGACATTTGCTGCAAGGCTAACATTTAATACATGAACCAATAGCTATTACATTACGCATGCATATTTGTAATGTCGTCATGTGACCTTCACCTGACAAATTTCATTTTTTAATTTTCACACCGATTTTCCCTGGCTCAAACCCAAATATAAAGTTTTGCATGGGTTCAAATACACTATATATTAAGTTTCATGTCTGTAGACCAAAACTGGCAGAGGAGATTGGTAGGCAAAATTTTTTAAACTAATATATATACACATACATAAATATATATAAAAAGAGGTTTGTGTTTACTATAACCTTTTTATGCAAACATTATGCAAGTATAAATCATGTAGAATATCTGCATGAATATAATTACATGTAATAGTTAACTAAAGATGATCGTCCCATAAGAAAACAGAAAAAAAACTAATAGGGAATTAATTAAAATGAATATCCAAATTAGCTAGATCTTTTGCAGATGAATGCAATTCCACGACCCATATATAACAAAGTTGTATTTTCTTTTTAAATAAATATAAAAAAGGGTTTTTAATATGAATATCAATACACAAATAAACCCAAATTTATAGGAGTATAGATTACAACGCGACAATCAAGTATATAACATTGCTTTTATTTGAAATTGACATAAAAAGTAGTTATTGTTTTTTAATAAAAACTCAATTTTTCAACTGTTAGATTTTATTATTATAATGAAGAACCATTTTGTGTTATTAAAGTATATAGGAAAACACTTCATAGAAAAACAAATATTGATTAACTCACATTATATTTTGTCTGCATCAATTACATTTTCTTTTTCTTTTTTAAAGTTGGCCACCACTTATCAAGGCCCGGAAGCCACTCGGGGATAAGGGTTATTGCGTGTACAGTACATTAGTGTTGAGATTTGATAAAGTGTCTTACTTAAGGGAGCGGTTCATCAGGAATCTGTTTATATTGGACTTGAAGACATGCAGGCTGTAGTCAGGTGGGAAACAGGCCCACAGAACAGAGTTCCACAGGCGTGCACTTCTAAGAAAGAAGCTTTGTTCATGGAATCTGTGTTTTGGTTTTGGCACAGATAAAGAGTGGCAAAAATTTTTTACAGTGGTTTCAGCTAGACGGGTGTTTTTCGTGAAAGATCGGTGAGGGGAGACCAGAAATTGGAGTTCAGACGAGCACTTGCCATGGACATAACGATAAAACAAAGACAGGCTCGCAACGTCTCTCCTGTGGGAGAGAGGTTGCAGGGAAGAGAAAAGGGCATCTCCCACTAAGCCACGAAGCCTATTTTGTACTGTCAAGGCAGGATAGAGTGTTTTTAGCAGCTCCTGCCCAGATGTGGCAACAGTACTCCATCCTTGGACATACTTGGCTTTTATATAGATAGAGAATTGCATCAGTAGTGAGATATCTTCTGGAGCGGTAGAAGGATTCTACCATTTTTCCAGCGACCTTAGCAATAGACTTGATGTACGTATTCCATTTCAGGTCAGGAGTAAAGATCAAGCCCAGAAGCTTGTTAAAACATGGAGCTTCTAATCGAGAGCCATCCATTTCAATTGATGCTAGATGGAGATCAGCGCGTTGATGATGTAATGATAGGAGCTTGGTTTTAAATGCATTAAAAGTAACCAGCCACCTCTTCCCCCATTGTACCACGTACTCAAGATCAGAGGAGAGAGAATTAGAGAGAACTTTGTCATTTACGACCTTTGATGTGTTGCCATAGATGGTCGTGTCATTAGCAAAGATGTCAAGGAATGATTTAAGTATGTGTTTTGGGAGATCATTGATGTAGATCAGAAAGAGAGTTGGATAATTTAGTAATGGAATTATTAACATTGTTATTCATTGGAGTCATTCTCATCAATATCGATATTCATATTTCGACTATATTTTTAATGATGTTGCCTCCAACTTTCAAGTGTATCATTCATTCATCAGCGATGTATTCTTACATTTAATTGTATTGCTGTTAATTGTATATTATGTAGACTGATACATCCTCCAGACTTAAATCCAATGGAAAGTTATAGATGTTTTTTTTCCCCAAATTCATGAACAGTCATGCACAGAGTGACCGAATCAATTCTAAGATCAGAAGAATGACTTTATAAACTATACGCCTGAACAGAATTGAAAGACACATGACAAAGAAAAAAAAAACAACAAAGAAAAAAACAGTCAAAATGGAAATATCAACATCATTACCACCAGTTTAACATCTGTTTTACATCTCAACATGTATTGAATGGCTTTAAAAAAATTGACTTCTAAACTAACCTATCTCTACTAAGGTCTTTATTAGTCTTTCAGGTCCATTTTTTATCGCATCTGTGTTCTCTTTGGCCTTCCTCTGTGAACTGAATTTGCTATAAATTTAATCATCAAAGAACTTCCACCCTTTCTTTTACATCCAGCATATCTCTCCATGCAACGCATGTCCGCAACCCTCAGTGGTCAGATTTCATTCCTATACATTATTAATATGCACTATTATCAGTGCATAAACATGCATGACAGATTCTTTCGTTTGTCAACAGTCATAATGCTCAGTAATGGCAGAAGTTCCCTAAATTTACCCTGCTAACTCTCAATTTTTGCAATTACATTAGCAACTGCACCACCCTGTGCTTCACTGGTATCACCAAGTAACAATGCACATGAAAAAATTGAAGTGGCTTAAAATATCTCAATGGCATATACACTCATGAGCAAAAAAATGGGCCAAAAAAATTTTATACATTTTATTGCACTAAAAGCTATATTGAACAAAGAACAATTGGATAAGGAAACTTAAATGAAACTAATAACAAGACATTTACTTTAATAAATGCTTAGTATGGAATCGCATTCCCTTTTGATTTCTTTAAAAGATCAATCCTTTTAGACATGCTCTCAACCAAAGTGGAACACTGTGAAGAAGAGATGCTATTCCATTTGCTTTGCACAGTTTCCCACAGTTTGTCATTGTTCGAAAAAGTTCTTCCATCCAATGCACGAGAAATTATGGATCAAATATTCTCAATTGGGTTTAAATCGGTGCTTTGACCTGGTCAAAATATCACATTAATTGAATTATCAGAAGGCCATTTTTTGTGACTTTAGCAGTGTGTGCAGGGGCATTATCATGTTGAAAAATAATGTTCTGAGATATTCCCAGCTTCTGAATACTTGGTAACCGTCCTGTTTCTAATATTCGAATGTATTCCTTTGCATTGATTGACTTCTCACATCTAATAAGTTCCCCAACTCCTGCTGCAGTAAAAGTTCCCCATATCATTATCTTTTCATTCTGGTGTTTAACTGTCGTTTTTATGCAACTTGGTGAAAATCTTTCTCCAGTTCTTCGATTGCACCATTCAGGAGCATCAATGACAAGACAAAATCTTGATTCATCTGACCAGAAAACATTCCTGAACCAGTCAGTATCTTTCTTGCCATAATACGAGAAAAATCTCTTTCTATCATTGAGGTTTTTCTTAGATAAAAATGGCTTCTTTGCACACCTTTTAGAAGAAAATCCCATTTCTTTCATTCATCTAGATATTGTATATCTAGAAAGAGAATTTCCAGCCCTTGTTTTGAATTCTTTGCTATGGTCAACATAAGTTTTCTTTCAATCCTTCAAAATGGTTAATTTAAGCCTGTGATTATTCTTCAAAGTGAATGCTCTAAGACGACCAGATCCAGATTTCCCTTTTACGAAGCATTCGACTTCGAACCTTTGACCAATTCGTTTCACTACAGAAAGAGATGTTTTCACTTTTTCTTTTCTTAAAATATCAAAAATTTGCTTGTAAGTTATTTTGAACTGCCTTAATCCTACAATTTTTTTTTTTATATTCTCATCAAGATACGGTCTTACCATTTTTAGGATTAATTTTTCCATTTATTATTATATGCTATAATAATAATGGTCTGCAAAATAGAAATTTTCAGTTAAAATTAACAAAAATTCATAGAAAAATATTGAAAAATCGATTTCTTCCTTCTTTCACTCTTGGCCCATATTTTTTTTTGCTCATGAGTGTACTGATTGATGATCTAAAAAAGAATCTTAAAATTATTTAAAATTTGATTAAAATAAAGTTATGACTATTTTTGCTCCTCACATGATTGGATATTTTTCTCTTTTTAAGACCATATGCATTTTGTCAGATTTATACATTAGTTTTTCAGTAAAAATACTATATCTTTGTTAAAACACACAATTAAGCATCGATATTTGCCAGATAAGTGTATTTTAGTGCAAGGAATCAGAATATGCCACTGAAAATCTCTAAAAATAAATGGTTTCCTAGTAATCTGCAGTAAATACACAAATATGCTGCAATACAATAAAAATTCCATGCATGTATTATAAAAGGAGTTAGAAAACTTGAATTGCAATGCATTTTATGTACAAGAAACTTAAATCTAATACTAGGATTGTTTAAAAATTAATATATTACACGATTTCTTTAATATTATTGCTACAAATAAATTGCACCCCCCCCCTTACAAAAATGCAATTCCATTATTTTTTTACTTGGCAGAAAGAAAAAAAACAATTATTTTAGAATTTAGAGTGGAAAATAAGTTTCCCAAATTTAATGTAAAATAATCCATCATTTCCAGGTTATTCTAGCATTTTAGGGCAGTTAATTTATTTTTCTATCAGAGATAAATAAAAAAAATGCATAGGATTTAAAATGTTTATTGTGGGTTTCAGGAGGCTTTCAACTCATTGGTAGGGTTAAGGAGATGTTTTCATTTTAAGAGAGGTGGCCCTTGTCACTTGACCTGCCAGTTTGTAGTAAGGTAATTATGTTTTTTTATACCAACTTTTTAGGTGGAAAAATATCAAAAGAATTTAGAGCGCTAAATGATATAAAAGGCAAGAATTGTAAGATCATTCTACATTAAATTTATATGCAAAGCTGGTCTTCCCTTATTCAAAATTATTTTATCTTTTTTTCTGTCAAGATTTTTTAGATCATTCACACATAATCACCTAATAAAAAAAATAGAGAGGGACCAACAGAAAAAAGGAAGGTGTTAATTTATTTTGTACCCCAGCAGTAAGTGAGACTATTTTCTGATTGATTTCTAAATTTCATGAAAAATTCCTCATGTAGTATTGGGAATCCCAGTTTAATTGCTATATAGGTAGTTTTAGAAATAGAAAGTTATATAAGCATATTTTGATTTCCCATCAGCGATTTAGCAGGGTCAGAAAGGTTAGATTTGACAGGCATCAAACCCAAGTCACCTTGAATGACCTAGATGTACCGGAAATTAAGGGTGACACGGAAGTGTGGTCATAGGCCTTCCGGTTGACGACCACATGGGGGGAGTTGGTCTTAGCAGCAGAGGAATGCAGATGGGAGATTTTGGGTCTCTTCCGACAACCAGGGTCCGAGATGTTAGGCTTGCCTTGAATAAAAAAGATCGAAGCTTCAATCCCATCTTGTTGTTCATTCATAAATCTTTCTGCAGCATCCACTAGCCAGCAAGATGGAAGGCCAGCGACCAAGAAGATGTCATCCGCTGGCCAAGGCAAGTCAGGTATGGTCGCATTATATTGTTGCACATACACATTTCGGAAACTTCCCAAGGCCAGAGAGAAACTGTAGAAGAATAGCAAACATGCACCCACACACACATAACAGTGAATTGCACGTAAGGACACACGTTTATACGTAAGAACACACACGCCCACACGTATATGTAAGAACATTGATAAGAACACACAGACCCGTAACAGAAAACGATTACTAAAAAACGTTTAGTTAGAATAATAAATAATAGCACAATTTTAAAAGTTTACACTCAGAGCGGTAAAAGACTTTAAAAAGAATAAGGGAGAGGGTTGTAAAATGTTATAAAAATGGCTGTTTAATGAGGTCAATACATTTTAATCACTTTATTTGCTGCAAACTGTTCAAAGACATCATCCAGGGTATTCATTTCCTAACAAAATGGTATTTTGAAGACCTAAAGTGCTTTGCTTTTTAAAATATGATTATTTTAGTAGATCTACCTTGAAATATGTAATTATCAAAAACATTTTAATGCCGATAGGTATTGCTACACCTGAGTAACAAAATTTTGACAACCTAAATAGCTTCGTCATCTAAATATATTTTCAACATTTAGGACAAAAGTCTAAAGAAAAAGAAAATAAACTTAATCATCATCATATTCAGTTTAATGTCTGTTTTTCATACTGACATATGCTGAATAGGTTTTAGAAATCGACTTTGAAACAAACTTATCTCTGACCAGATTTCTATTTATCTCTCGTCCATTATTTCTGTTTGCTTGGGACTTCCTTTACTAATTAACTCTGCTATCACAACAGTTCTACATCTACTAACTAAAGAACTTTAATCCATTCTTTCAATGTGACCAAATAAACAAAGTCTTCTGTTCTGCACACATCTTTCTATATTGTTCAAATTACATTGACAGCATTGCCAGGACAGCAGTGAAAAAGGTAGGTTCACTCTACCGTGCTAGAAAGCTACTAATGCCCGAAAGTATCCTGTACCCTTATAAGGCCACCATTCGCCCATGTATGGAGTATTGTTGTCATATTTGGGCTGGTGAATCTGTTACTAGTCTCTCGCTCGTAGACAAGGTTCAAAAGAGAGTCGCCAATCTGATAGGTCCTGAATTTACTTTCACCATGACTAATGCTTGTGCAAAATTTTTTAAAAATCCAAGGCGTGGTGATTAAGAAGTGTTAACAAACGAACAGATGAACAGGAGTGAATTACTAGGTCCAATCCCTCCTTTGTCGAGGAACCAATAAAAATTATATCTTAAATAATTTAATAAATATGAAAAGTTAGGTTACGTTGGGTTTTACGGCATATCAACCTTTTTTCTTTTTTTTTTTTCATTTAATGCCAAGGTCTGTCAATGGCTCTTTATCTGAAAGTACAGCTTTTAAACTCCTCGGCCTAACGTTCACAGAAAACATGAGTTGGAACAATTACCTTGAGAACATTGCCAGAACCGCTGCGAAGAAGGTGGGTTCTCTCTACCGTGCTAGAAAACTATTAACGCCTGAAATTATCCTATACCTCTATAAGGCCACCATTCGCCCATATATGGAGTATTGTTGTCATATTTGGGCTGGTGAATCTGTTACTAGTCTCTCGCTTGTAGACAAGGTTCAAAAGAGAGTCGCCAATCTGATAGGTCCTGAACTGGGATCTAAGCTTCAGCCTCTGTCCCATCGACGAAATGTAGCATCCCTCTGCCTGTTCTACAAGTACTTTAGCAGTAAATGCTCTGACGAATTGCAAGCACTTGTACCCCCTCAACGTAAATACCCCCGACAAACTCGACAAGCAGCTAAATCCCACCCCTTCACAGTAGAGATCCCTAGATGTAAGAGAGCCTTCTACTCCAATAGTTTTTTCCCCAGAACTGCTAGACTTTGGAAGTCCCTTCCGGGTTCCTGCTTCCCCAACTGTACTGACATGCAGAAGTTAAAGTGTAATGTGAACCGAGATCTTGCTGCCCAACTCCCCACATAGTACCCCTGTAGATTATGTCATTGAGCCCCCTACATCAAAATGGCAATGTGCCTTGTTTGGGATGAAAATGTAAAAAAAAAAAAAAAAAAAAAAAAAATTCTCCTTTGCAATTTATCATATCGTTCTTATATTATGAGTCAAGAACTAAGTCATTAATGTTATATGAAAACAATTCTTACCCTTGCGTTGGATACAGTTTGCTTTGGATGCCCATTCTATTTGGAGACTGGTGAAATTTGTCTGGCCATCACAGACTAGATTTTTAGTTAAACAAAAATCAATGACTGTAAAAAAATAAAACAAAAAAAAAGGACAATAAATAAACAATATTATCAGGTGTAAAATATGAAATAAACAATGACTTGCTGTATCAAATCAATTACATAGTGCTACTGGTATTGTGTAACCAAACACTATCCACTACATGATTGGGTCATGAAAACCTAAGCTACTTCCCACAACATTTGTTTGGTAATGAGGGTGACTAAGATACCCAGGAGGATAGAAAATGAGACCAATAACTAAAGCCATATTTAGATGCTTAAATAAACATTCAGATATCTACAACTTATAAAAAAAAATCAAGTGAGTTCCAGGAAAGAATCTCTTGACCTCTAAAAGATAATTGGAAAAAAACTCAAATTTGTTTAGATACATCTTAATTTTGCAACTGAAGTCGAGATGGAGTTCAATAAACTCTATAATTTTTCATATGTTTGTTAATGTGTGTGCATGTCAACACTATACACAAGAAAGCAGGAGGACTGACCTGAACTTCCACCTACATACAGCACCTTGAAAGCCCCATCTAGTACTGGCCAGACTCAGCATTGCTTATCTTCGATGATCCGCCAAGAACAGGTGTGTCAGTGTAATTGTGCCGTATTCTTTAGATACACTAAAGACTCATCTTATTCCAAAGATATTAGTACATAACTGAACAGAATATAACTGATAGGATTTGACCTCTACATACACAATTACATGGTCTGTTGTAGTATCCATTACCCTAACAATACACTAACCAAAGCTAAAAATTAATGATAAATAAAAATTTCAAGTGAAAGAAAAGTAAATCAAATCATGAAAAATAAATCACATTACAAATTCATTAAAGAAATAAAGTGTTAATGTTGAAAAAACTACTGACCATATTTAATATCAGGAACAGTAATTGAACTTTCTGCAATGTTAGTTGACAGTATCACCTGTGATAGAAAGACATTTAATGATTAGTTTTACAGAAAAATAAACTTGAAATTTTTATAGAAGATTAATTTTAAATCTAAACAAGCCAAGCCATGCAAGGTGGCCCTTCATAAATGAAAAATTTACTTTCACCATGACTAATGCTTGTGCAAAATTTTTTAAAAATCCAAGGCGTGGTGATTAAGAAGTGTTAACAAACGAACAGATTAACAGGAGTGAATTACTAGGTCCAATCCCTCCTTTGTCGAGGAACCAATAAAAATTATATCTTAAAAAATAATTTAATAAATATGAAAAGTTAGGTTACGTTGGGTTTTACGGCATATCAACCTTTTTTCTTTTTTTTTCTTCATTTAATGCTGAGGTCTGTCAATGGCTCTTTATCTGAAAGTACAGCTTTTAAACTCCTCGGCCTAACGTTCACAGAAAACATGAGTTGGAACAATTACCTTGAGAACATTGCCAGAACCGCTGCGAAGAAGGTGGGTTCTCTCTATCGTGCTAGAAAACTATTAACGCCTGAAATTATCCTATACCTCTATAAGGCCACCATTCGCCCATGTATGGAGTATTGTTGTCATATTTGGGCTGGTGAATCTGTTACTAGTCTCTCGCTTGTAGACAAGGTTCAAAAGAGAGTCGCCAATCTGATAGGTCCTGAACTGGGATCTAAGCTTCAACCTCTGTCCCATCGACGAAATGTAGCATCCATCTGCCTGTTCTACAAGTACTTTAACAGTGAATGCTCTGACGAATTGCAAGCACTTGTACCCCCTCAACGTAAATACCCCCGACAAACTCGACAAGCAGCTAAATCCCACCTCTTCACAGTAGAGATCCCTAGATGTAAGAGCCTTCTACTCCCGTAGTTTCTTCCCCAGAACAGCTAGACTTTGGAATTCCCTTCCGGGTCCCTGCTTCCTCGACTGTACTGACATGCAGAAGTTAAAGTGCAACGTGAACCGACATCTTGCTGCCCAACTCCCTACACAGTACCCCTGATGCTTATGTCCCTGATAGTAGTCCCCTCCAACAAAGTGGCAATGTGCCTTGTTTGGGGTGAAAATGTAATAAAAAAAGTTGTAATCCATAAAAATACTAGGATCACTTATAGAGAGGTCAATTGCTGAGTATGAGTTTGTAGCAGAGTGAATAAAGGTTGGTTTTTTGTTATTATATATGCATAGGTTGTTGTTGTTGATAATATTTTCTATAATGATTCCTTTTCTGTCTGTGTCTGAACATTCATAACTAACATTATGACTGTTAAAGTCACCTAATAATATGAAGGGGCAAGGAAGTTGGTCGATACGTTTTTCAATCTCTGTTTCATCTATAGGGTCATTTGGGGGTAGATAGATGGAGCAGATTGTGACTGTTCTATGTAGGGTGGTTGTGGTGGCAATTGCCTGTAAATTAGTTTGTAGATTTATTTGGCTTTGTGCTGTGTTTTTGTTAATGAGAACGGATGTTCCTCCAGAAGCTTTATTTGGATTATTTGTTGTGTGGTTATATTCAGTGAAGTTACGGAGATTGATAGTTTCAGATGGTTTTAAAAAAGTCTCTTGTAGGCATATTATAGTAGGGCAGAGATTGGATATTAGTAGAAGTAATTCATTCTTGTTGGCTTTTATACCTCTGCAGTTCCATTGGGTTATTTTGTTAGCCATAGTTTAGTTTTATGTTTTTGATTTCCTTTTATTTTATTAAGAAAAACAGTGGTTGTTTTCTACTATTTGATTATGGGGGTTCAGAGGCTCTGTCGTCTGTTTCCATTATTTCCAAGGATTTAAATCTGTTCTGATCTGTAGTTCTGGTTTTTGACATGGAGTGAGATCTGTCTTTTTTGGGTTTTTCATTTATTTTCTATTTGGTTGGTGTGAGATTTGATTTTTTTTTCTTTGCAGAGGGTACTAGGCGATTGTTCTTTTGGTTTTGTGATGTTTTCAGTTTGTGTGGGTTTTTTGTTAGAGGATTGTTTTTTTCTTTGGTATCTGGTGGGATTTTATTTTCAACTGTTTCATCTTGACATCTTGAGTTGACGGCAGTTGCTGTAAGGTGGCCCTCCAATGCCTCAACTAGTTCTTGAAGTGATTTTATGAGGGTAGAGATTTCCTTTAGTTCAATGTTTTCTATTGTTTTTAATTGATTTGGGTTGCAACTGCATATGACCTAGTTGGTTCTGTTGTGGTGGTTGTTTCAATAATTTTTCTAGCTTCGGTAAAACTTATGTTTTTGGTATATTTTAGTTTGTTTATTTTTTTTTTTCTTAGATCCAGTTTTGGCAGAGAGATGAGTATGCTGGATGGTTCTCACCACAGTTTGGGCATTTTATATTTCCTTGGCATTCTGTTTCCTGGTGTTCAATACTGCTACATTTTGAGTATACTGTTTTCCTGGTGCAGTATTCTTTGAAGTGGGCAAATTTTTGGCAGTTTAGGCAGCGAAGTGGTCTGGGGATATATGTTTCTACTTTAATGTTAATATATCCAATCTTGAGTTCGGTTGGTGGGGTGGGATTATTGAAAGTTAATATGTATGTGTTGGTGCTAATTGTTTGTTGATTTCTTTTTATTGTAATTCTTTTAGTATCCATAACTTTTTGTTTTTTTAGGTTTGTTTTTATTTCTTCTAGAGAGCAGGTGTTTAATTCTGGACATCTGATGGCTCCCTTTGAGGTGTTAAAGATTTTGTGAGGGTAGGCTTTGATGCTTATATCATGTTAAAATTTCTTCGGCACTACTTTTAGTAGATACTTGTATGAGTAAAGTTCCATTTTTTAATTTGTTTTGTGTTCAGATTTTTGTTGATAATTTTTTCGATTATGAATGGGGACATTTTAGTTATTTGTGTGTTATCTTGCGATTCCAAGATTATATACTCCGGAAAGTTTGTGTTTTCATCTTCATCACTTTCTAGATGGGGTCTTTTAATTTTTTTGGAAGCCATAGAATATTTTGTTTTTTTTTCATCATCCTTACTCCCTACCCTCCTCGGAGCATTAAATTGGGAGATGGTTGGGGGAAACCCATTTGCCCAAGCATCTCAGGGATACAATGATGATATACTCAAACAGTGAGTATAGCTGCTTATAACGATTTTTTTTCATTTCCTCAGACCCAGCAAGGTATAGAAAGGGTTAGTTGTCAATAGCATTAGTTTTCACCATCTGATTGGTCCTTGCCATCGCCTTCTAATGATAGTATGTGTGCTTTTTATTTTTTTTATAAGTGTAAAGTGTTTGTATTTCTCTTTTTGTGGGGGTTTACTATTATTAGGGACTGTCATGACTAGCCGGTTGATTGGGTCGAGCCTGCCCGACCGCCCGTCTAACAGAAGGGCCAAAGTGGAGTGTTGCTAACTCACGGCCACTTGGTTCCAAGGTCATGAGGTGCTCAGCTACCAGGATTCCGTTCTAAGGCATTACAAGTTGCCACCTACGGCCAACAGGTGGCCCCATTGAGGGACTTTTATTCTCTGCAGGGGGGCAGTCGGTGTATTCTGATACTCCACCGACAGGGTCTGGGAGTGGGTGGGGGGATAAAATAAAAAAGATGGGAATAAGATAAAAAGGAGAGGGAGAGGGGCTGTTGTTTTTGTTTTTGGTTTTGCAGAACAAAATTAAGTTTTACAAAAAAGATCAGAAAGCAAAAAACGTCAATGTAGGTGCATTTCGTCTCAGGAAGCCAAAAGACAGCCTGATCTGGTAGCACGAGAAATATGAAAAGTAAATGCAAAAGAAAGATAAAAGCAGACATACAAGAACAAGATAATTTTCATAAAGCAGAGAAAATACTTTTCAACAAAATTTACTAAGCTTTATTAAAATAAAACTTATGAAAATAGTTTAATCAGAGCAGAGTTGAAGTCATCTAATTTTTGCAAGAGTCAAAAAGCAAATTTTATTTTTTTGTAAATCTGCTGGATGCTGTCTGCCTTGTTTATGTTTGAAATATCATTTTCATTGTTAAACGCAGATTAAATAAATGCATCTGAAAATATATTTTAAAGCAACTTTGAAGTCGGATGTTTTTTCTGTCTATTCCTCACATCAAAGGCGAGAGATTAGAGTCAGCAATGTTTGTACAAATTGGAATTTTTTTTTAAACAGTTTTCAAAGCTCCGCAGTAAAATATAGTAGTAGGAGAGTTTAAGAAATTTTTACAGGCAAATCCTGACACCTTACACACATAATTCTTACTTTTGGGTTGCAATAAGAAACTTATTTTAAATTCAAATGTTAAAAAAAAAAAAGTATAAGTTTTCAAGAAGAAAGATGATTTGATCTCCACTGAGTGACTAATTTTTATGATCTTTTTAAAAACTATGTAATACCTATCTCTTGGTGACAACAGACTTTCTTCTATTTAAAGACAGACACAAATGACAATGAACCAATGAACTTATCAGTTTTGTCAAGTAACAAAGGGAGATAACCTGCTGCAACGCTAGTGCTTCTTAATCAAACAAGCATGAAAAAAGGGATTCATTTTTTTTTTTTTTTTAAATATAACTCAAACTCTAAGAATCTCAGTAGTTTGATAACAAGTATGCTTTTTTGTTTCTTTTTTTAATTTTAAATTTGACTCAATATGACAGGATAAGCATTATTATTATTAATAAATTATAAGAAGAAATTTAAATTTATAGAAGACAGAACAATGCAAAAAGTGTGACGGATAGACTCAAACTGATGTAACTTAAGATGCACGTTTGAAAGTCGAACACACGCCTGACAAAGGGAAGACATTTCAAAATATAGCATCACGGACACACCATCTGACCCAAGTATAAAAATCATATCTGTAAAATATTGTATACAAAAAGCATGTATATATGTATGGTTATGTATATACACATGAACTAGATCAATGAAAGTGAAACTGTATAGCTGGTTTCACCATTATATTTTAAGTTGGGTCAGTTTGAGTTTACCTGTCACATCTTTGCATTGTTCTGCTTTCTATAAACTTAATTTCTTATATACATGTTAAGCAAGGCTTCAATCAAACTACTTTAACCTATTGAGAAATTATTTTAAAGAAAATACAGTTGGGAAATTAGTAAAAAAAAATTATGTTTCTGTATCTACACATTTGTGCATTAAAAATTGTTCTAGTGCTTGTTAAGATAGAGTTGAAAGATCGAGTTTTTAAATATGTCCTTGTAACCCAAAATGATATTACTTACTAAATTGTTGTGTCAAAAATAGTAATATATCCAAATATTTATCCAGTAGAAAACTGCTCTTGTGTTTTTAGTACAAAAAAGTTTATTGCTAGGGGCTAAAATGTTGGTCGCCATTCAAAGGTGACCAACATTTTAGTCTGAGTTATGTCCCTTGTGTTTAAAATTTTACCATCTATGTTAAAACATCTACGAAAAATGCAATTTTTCCCCATTTTTCATAAAAATTAGTTTCAACTTTAAATAACATTCTACTCAATGAATTTTCATATTTGGATAAATTACTATCTTTGAATTTTTGCTTACAAGGACATATTTAAAACAATCAATCTGTCAACTATCTTAATAAGCACCATTGTTGTTTTTCAAAATCTAAAGTTATATGTAATTTAGGTTTAACAAATATCAAATCTGAATGAAGTAGCCATCTTTGTTTAATCAGTAATAGAGACAAAGATGGCTACTTTTCTCAGATTTATAGAAATTTTTTTTTTACTAAATAGTCACCATTTATCAAAACCCAGGGACCATTGAGGATAAAGTTTAAAGAGATTGTCAGTATGACAATCACCTCCACAAAAAAATCGGAAATAATGAAAGAGATGATCTGAAGATTACTTAAGCGGAATTGATTATGAAAGATAATCACTCAACAAGTGTTTGTTGACATCTGACTTGAAGATGACCGTGCTGTAGTTGGTTGGAAAGCAGGCACATGGTATTTTCTTCCTAAGGCAGAATGTTCTAGGAAATAAACTTTGTTCATGGAAGTTTCTTTTGGCTTCATTAAGTAGAGAGAAAAAGGAAAGTTCTCCAATGTGATTGAGGAAGGATAAATTATTGTTGTAAACATTTTACAGGGAAGGTACAAAGTATTTGAGATCAGTCAAGTAGCATGAACATAAAAATAGAGTAAGAGAAGTTCAGAACATCTCTTATGTGAAAAAGGCTGTCAGGACAAGAAAAGAACATCCTCCACTAGATTTGAAAAGTCGATTTTGTACTATCAAAATAATAAAGTGTTC
Organism: Euprymna scolopes; assembly: GCF_053919585.1. NCBI lineage: Eukaryota > Metazoa > Mollusca > Cephalopoda > Sepiida > Sepiolidae > Euprymna > Euprymna scolopes. The sequence goes on from NC_136487.1 coordinate 38,192,326, forward strand.
CATACAGAAAAATACCTATGACTTCTATCATTTTTTTATGCAAATGAACCACAAATGTGTGGGTAAAGTAAAAGAAATTGTTTTTGACTAATTTCTGAACCATATTTCTCTTAAACTAATTCATGACAGTGATAATAATGATTAATCATAATAGAAAAAACTTTTCAACATTTTGATAGTTTCTAAAATGATTTTTCATCAGTGTTTGTTAAAACTTAATTATTCAATTTTATTTCTAGCATTTCATTAATTCATGATACAAATAATTGTTAAATAACTTAATTGCGTTTAGGATCATTTTTCTCAGTTTCAAAAGTAAAGTCCTGGTGAATTTCAATAAGCAGTTTTTGTAGATATTTTTTATTTTCATTAATTTGTTTGTTTTTTTTTGGGGGGGGGGACATAGCTATACCTATCTGGTATTGCCTAGGATTGTTTTTATTCCATTTAAAAATATTTTTTTTAACTATGCAGTTTTAAGGGAAGCAAATTTTTATTGACAAATACAAAATTGCATCCTTTCTTTTAAAATAGGTGTCGAAACATTTTCTGGAAGGAATTAAAATCAAATTACATTTGATCATTTTTAACATGTTGCAAAAAGAGATGTTGTGAGCCTTTCTCTGTTCTGTTATTTTCATGGCAAGCGCTTGACACCAAACTTTCACAAAAAACATCTGACTAGCTACATGAATGATTTCCTCCACTCTCTATCTGTACCTAATTGTAAACGCAGATTCTATGAACAAAGCTTCTTTCTCAGAACTGCCTGTCTGTGGAACACTGTTCCACTGTCCTGCTTCCCAGTTGAATACAACATGGTAGCCTTCAAATCCAATGTAAACATGTTCTTGTTGAGCCATCCCCATAAATAATCAAATTCTAATCAATTTCGACCATTAATGATAACTACACTACCACCTTACATTCATTAACTTATCCTCAAGTGGCCTTTGGGCCTTGATAATTAGTGACTCCCAGGTAAAAAAAAAAAAAATAAACTGAGGAATCAAAATCAAATATTGATTTTGTAGGAAGAAAACTATTGATGACAAAAAAAGACTGACTTTACTTTATATATTAAATAATGATATGAATGTCACCATATTGTTTCTATTAAACAGCAGAAACACAAACTGCTCATTATTGTTGACATTTTGAATGTTTCATATTTTGTGCTGTCATAGTTGAAACAATTACATTAAAAAATTTAAATGAAATTCATTCAGATTTTTCATCACTGAAATGCAGTAGAGATTCTCTCATTTTGGAAATTACATAATATTTAAAATGGGGGGAAATGATAAAAACAAGTGAGACAAATAAAAATAGATTAAAAAATAATTTACAGCTTATGAGTATAACTAACCTTACGGTGACCTGGAGGTGCCAACTGAAACACTTTGTGCTGTTCTTCGACAGTAATGGAAGAATGCAACGGAAGAATGAACAATCTGTAATAGAAGAAAAGAAATAATGCATTCACATTTTAGATTACTAAGATTTAATGGTTAGAAAGACCAGCCGAGCATGAAATTGTTTTTGATAAATATTGCTATTTATTAAAAATAAAATGGATATATTTTTCTTTCAAAATAAATAAATAACTGTCTAATCTCCTGAAGATTAATATTTTACTATTTGAAAATTTGAAAGAAAAAAATTTCAATTTTATTTTTAATAAATAGCAATATTTATTAAAAACAATTTCACACTCGTCTGGTCTTTTAAACTGTTGAATCTTAATTTATTATCGAGTGTTTCAAATAGTGAATTACTTTTATGAAAATAGATTACTGTTTCTGAACTGGTACCAGACTTCCTTGATCCTATGCGACTGTATTGCAATTAGTTGTGTTACAGTCTTTGTTGTGCTCATCTTACTGGTTTTCATTTCTCAAACACACGCTACACAGGAGGTGGACAATTGATTTCCTCATAAGGTAGGGTGCAATTCCTTTCCCCGGATCGCTCCACTTACCCTTTATCCCCACCTTATAATCTTGAGTATCAAAGAGGTATTCAAATACCAATTTTTTTATTCTTTGGTATGAGTAGACTGTGGGTTGAACCTCAATCTCCCAACCCATTAGCAAACACGTAAACATTATCCCAAATGAGCCAGTTATATTTAACTAGCAGGAGACTCGACATTGTTAGAGATTGAATGAGGATGACTATGTAGTTTTTTTTACTATGCTCATAACACCATATTACTTTGTTTTTACTGCCCCACTTCCTGTTTTGCCCATCAATATAGCTGGAACAAGGTGAAATATTGAAAAAAAAAACCTCTTTGAATTTGTCTCATACATGCCTTCAATGTCATTAAAATCAGATACATCTAGTTGAAATTTACAAGGGTTCTGTCTCTATGGGTCACTTAGTACAGATGGAAGCAGATAAATGGTAATGTAGAGATTTAGAAACATTGTTTTCACCAGAAAATCTTGATACATATAACTTACATTTCATACAAATTGGATATATTTAAAGTTTTAAGTGGTTATGGTCTCATAGTCCCCTTAACGGTGCACTTAGAGATTCAGGAATGCTTCCATTGTCTATCCAAGTAAATTTTACATAAAACTACACTTTTAGATGTTATGTAGATTCTCTAACCTGTTTCTATAGGCATATTGATTTTATTATACTTGATCACAAGTCTGTATAACTGCATTAAATTGTCAATTCTTCCTTTAAGCAGTTTCAACAAAGAAACTTAAAGATTAAAAGCAGTTAAATTAAACATTTACTTTTCTACGATTAGCCAAATTCTTTCAAAGTCATTATTTGAGGCAAGATTTTTATTAGCAGGACGCTCTTTCTGATGTTTACCTAGTGTGATAATGGGATTTAGGGCTTTTAACGAGGTAGAAAACTGATTGTATTACCACATTGAAAAAGAGGATGAGAGTTCTTAGATTAGTAGATGTAAAACAGTTAAGGTAGCAGGTCCAGTTCACAGTGGAAACCCAAGGAAAACATGGAAGGGAGTGATAAAATTGAACTAGGGAGAAAGATGAATAAATAAAGACCAACAAGAAATAGGGTAGTTTGGAAATCACTCTTTTAAAGACATCTAACACTTTCCAGCATGTAAAGTGAACATTAAACCGAATATGATGATTTGATCCCCAAAAAGGATTCATTGCAGTTTGTAGAAATATTAATATTCCAACAAATTGAACCTGTAGTGTCAATTACATGTTGATTAACATGGATGAACGCTTTTAACTATAGTCAATCCATCTTTGTTTTTAACAAATCTAAGGAACATACCTATCACCTCAATGAGTATCTCAGTGAAAATATTATATGGGAATGCATAAACACATTTCAACGTTGAACATTTTTCCATAGGTTTCTTTTCGAATATGGGAAAATTCCCATCAAACTCTAGAACCTTTACAAAACATTCAACTTAATTAATCCGTGAAGGTATATTATTCCGATTCTGTTAGGCATGCCTGGATAGAAGTGTTAAATATTGTTCTTATCACTGTAGTAAGAATTGAACCTTCAACTTCTAGGGTAGTACCACTTAGAACTGATTGTTAACACTATTAACCATTTATGTAGATTATTCTAGTATAAATTTTGAAAGCCTTAATTTTGTTTGTTTATAATTTTTTTTTTTACTGTTACTTATAGAAAGTTCTCAAGGTTGAAAAAGATGCACTCGAGAAAAGTCACAGTTTATAATGGCTGAAACATTGTGAATATTACAACAACGATGAGAAAAGTAATCAAAATTATCTTTCCTCATCATAAAAATTCAAAAACTATTGTTTGGTTTCCATTTTTCTTCAACTGTCTACACGAATGGTTCCTCACCTGTGAGTCATGACCCTAAATAGGGTCGTGAATTGATTTTGAGCCAAATGTGAATAATATATAAAACATAGTGATAAACATTGATAAGCTGCAACTACAAGAATTTGGGGCAAAAAGTTCCCTGTAATATCAGAAATCAAAATAAGGAATTTACTGCCGTTTCCAATAACTTATTTATGTGAAACAGCATTCTTTCGACTTCTCATTTTTAAAAACAAATACTAAAATGAAACAAGTACTGAAACCAATGAAATAAGGAAGATGACTTGAGGTGTGTCATATCGACAGTATAGCCTAAGATGAAATTGCTAGCTAAAAGACTGCAATATATGCCGTCTTATTAAGATTAGTTCATAAAAATACTTTTCATAATAATGAAAATTTGTGTTTGAATAATATCGAATTAATTTGCAAGTAATTTTTCTAGCAACTTTGGAATATTTTATGAATAAATTTGAAATTGATGATAAATTTACGAAATGAATAATTACAAATAAAAAAATAATCATTAATTTAACAAGCCGCACGTCCGTGGTCCCCCTCTTGTGCTGCACGTGAGATGACGCCACAAAAAATAGTGAAGAAATGATGAATATGAGAAGTGTGCCTTCACATTTTCATCAAATTTCAGAAAAATCTATGAATGGGGCAAAAGTTATGGGGATAAAAAGTGTCATTTTTTGCAATTTTGGAACATTTTTGACCTCTTTTGAGCCCCTGGGGATGGCGAATCTCAGTGTAAATGGATAATGGTGCAGTTTCAAGCCTTAACACATGTATATTTGAGTTGACCGTGAAAAACCACTATATAGTCAGACATATCAAGTTTTTGTTGAGAAATATGAAAAAAAGAGGCGTTTTTAGCACTAAAAGTCTCCGGGAACGTGAACCAGAATTTTGCCAGGGTCACTCATACTGGATTTATATTAAGAACAATGGGCTCCACATTTTAGCCAAGTTTCAAAAAAATCTAATGGATGTATCAAAAGTTATGGAGCAAAAGGTGTCATTTTTGGCCATTTTGGGGGATTTTTTACTTGTTTTGAGCCCCTGGAGGCACAATGGGAATTTTTGTAAAACAATTTTTTTTTTACTGTGCACATCTATTTAATGAAATACAATTTGTGGCAAAATTTCAGGAAAAACTAATGGACGCTTATCTGGCAATAGTCCAGAATAACAGACACAAAGACATCACTGAAAACATAGGTCCTTCTCCGATAAATCGGGGGCAACCAATAATCAGAATATATAACAGTTGTTGTGTACAAAAAATATATATACAAGATATTTTAAGGATTGGGGTCACTTTCTGATTGCTTGTTTTCGTCATATTTGAAAAGTTGGAAATAACTGCTTTATACTGTCCAAGTTTGTTTTAACAACTTATTAAAAGAAAAATTATTAACTTGAATACAAGCAAATAGAAAATAAATGGATAAAATTACTGAATGATTTTTAAATAAACATGACTCCCAATTCTAGAACACAAAAAACAACATTGTAGAAGTTCAAAAAAATTAACATATATTCATTTTTCACTCTTGTGATATTCTTGCATTCATCAACACAAAATAAAATAGAAACTCTTAAAGAAACTCACCTGTGCCGAGTTGGCAATTCTCTTAACTTGTCGTATAAGCTGTCAATATCCATCAAACCTGTTGAAAACAATAAAAACTATGAAAATTTGCTAACGCTTTTTTGTTTTTAAGGATCACACACCTCACACACACCTCACACACACCTAGCCCGTGGTGGTTGTCAAAGTGCTATAGATGACCTGTCAACCAGTCCTCTCCATCCTTACCTGTCCTCCACACATTTGACCGCCTCGCTCAGCTTCTATCCTGTCTATTCTAAGATTAGCAATACACATGGAGGATAGAATGCTTTGGATAATCACAGATTTCAAGAAGGTTCTGCTAAAATTGTCATATTTTAAGAACCAAAGCACTTTAAGTCCTCACAATACCACCATTTTATTTGGAAATTAATAGACTTTCAAATGAATTAATAAATAAGTACATTATATATTTTAAGAGTTTTAAGCAAATAAAGTGATAAAAATGTTATCATAAAACTGCATTTTCAGTAATGTTCTGTAAAGACCCCAGCCCTGGATTTATAAATGCTCGTACTGCATTTGTATTAAGAATTTTGTCATTAAATTTAGAAACTAACCAGAAGAGATGCCATTTTTAATACTTTAGGGTGTCCGAAATACTTCAGACCACTCATTTTTTTGTTATGTTAAAAAAAAACTTCACCATGACAAGTATTTAAAACTTTGACAAAAAATTTCTTTGGACACCAACTGTCAAGTAAATCAATCTTTTTCCTGTTTTTTTATCCATTAAAAGTATAATTGTATATTGATTTCTCTTGTGGTAGCTAGCAATTTAAAATGATGACACCCAGAAAAAAAAAAAAAAAAAAATCGTATTTGAGTTTGGCCGGAAGACCGTCTTGTAATATTAGTAGCATCAGCAGCAGCGATAGCATAACTAAACAGACTTTTTTTTGTTGTTGATTTTTATTTCAGAACAAATTTTTTTTTTAAAATTGTAAATATGAATATAAAAAAAAATGTTCTTACATGTTTAGTTAAAGCTACTTTGTTATCAGAACATAATTAGCTTAATTAGTGCTATTCAGTTATCAGAATATATAATTAAAACAATCCCAAGCATTATCAACTTGGAATTTCAAACATATTTCAGGTCACATTTTTATAATATTTATATGGTTGAAAAAACAAGAAAATAAGCTTTCTAAATGTATAACTTGCATGCATTAGTTTTTAATGGAAAATTAAACAGGGTTTTGCTTTGAATAACTGAAAATGTGAAATATGATTTTTTTTGGTTCTTGTGTATGAGTGATACACCCTCTATATTTCTTTAAATCTTTGTTACAATAATTTCAGCAGATTACTATTAAATGAAAACTAATCTACGTGATTATCAAAAAAAAAATAAAATAAAAATAATTTCAAAATCAATATTTAAATATTTGTAGGAGCTGCTCAGTTTCTAGTGATATTAAGAAATAAGCAGGTCTTAAACTGGAAAGTTTAAAAATGAAATAATGTGTCGGTAGAAAAAAGATATGAAATGTAATTGAAAATAAAAATCAAATTCATTCAAAATTTATGAACAATTTGTCTGTGACCCAACCCCTTAGGGGGAGCAAAATGGTGACATTTAAGAGCGAAAATGGCACCGGATTGAGGCTTTTAAGAGAAAGCTCTCCTGGACAGCAGCAGATGACCTGACGATAATTAATATATGAAATACAAAAGCAAGTTAAAATTTAATGAGGACGAATAACCTGTTGATTATAGGTGTAGAATTAAAGAAAACTAAAACCAGTTATGTTTTATCCACATCTGTAGCCAGATGTGGCCAAGGTCAGTGGATTGACCTTTAGGTCATGGGAAAGATATGATTCACACAATTCTTTTGGGAAAAATCCCTGATTAATATGCAGCGATATGTTGGTTAATTAACCAACCAGAAAAGGCTCTGTTGAGGGATGAAGCGAGATGAAAGGGAGATCTGATATCCTCCCGGCCCACCCCATCCATGACTATTAAAGGAATCATGCAGGCAAATTTTATCAGTCTGGGCCAGTTCGAGCTGAGAGTTTTTGAGTTCCAGTTGAGAGTTGAAGTTGCCATGCTTTTCCCCTGCCTGTTACCGCTACCACCCGTTAACTGAGGAAAAATCAGAAATTTCGAGAGACTTTGAAAAGAATTATCAAAACCTTGTATTGTAAAAAGAAATTGTAAATATATTTTTTGGACTGAATAATTAGAGTAGAAGAAAAAAAATGAAGTTCGTTTTCTTTTTTTTTTTTTGGTGAAGCTGATTTTTGTCTCTGATTGCCTGAGTGGCGACACCTTGAGTGATTGACTTTTCAGCGAATGACCGGTGATACACAACAGACAGCATATTAACTCTTGACTCAAGAAGTGAGTGAAAGAACACCTGATCACTATTGAAGACTGACCGTGTGTGACCAAAGGAATGATCACATTTGGGGTCCTGCTGCATAGTGACAGATCACAGCCAGCTTTAGCAAACGTTTTTTTTCGTATTTAAATAGGTGGACAGAAAATACTTGATACTTTTCCAAATGTCATGTTTTCTGTTAGAGTGACTTGTTTTAAATAAAATTTATTTTTGTTGTTTTGTTTTAATTTGTGTAAAGTTTCACACCTTTTACGCAGGTTTATATATCTAAAAGTAATTTGATGTTCAAAATCTAAGGTCAATAGGTCTAAAGGCAGTCCAAGAAAAATTAACATTTATTCCAGGTGAATGCCAGTCTTATTTCATTGCACATATCCAATACTTGCAGTGAAAAAGAAGTCTGACATGTACCAAATATCATCCACACTTTTGTGATCAAAGCAGTAATTTATTCTAGTTATATCTTCTTAATTTGCACTAATAAGTCCAGAGCCAACCACAGTCACACACGCAAAATTTTTTTAAACTACTTACCAGGTAAAAAGATTAAGACAGTCCCTTGCACGGTTGAGTGTGAATCTTTATTCCTGTGTTAAAATAAGAAAAAAAAAATTATTTACAGAAAACGATAATAAAATAGGAATATCAATGTCGGATAGGTAAAACAAAAAAAAAGCTGAAATCACTGGCTTTTCAATTTGTGAGTTCACAAGAAATGCAGGGGAATTACAAATAAGTTGAGCAACAATAACCAATTTGTGTGCAAAAAGTGTAAAAACTGCTGAGAGATGTGGAGAAAGTATATTTGAATGATGAGGTTAATCAAAAGTTTTTGTGTTGGTGATACCATTAGAACAAGAAGGAGTTGGTATTAGTGATTTCAAGAGTTAAGAATGGATGGAGTGAGTTCAGGGGATTTCTGCCATTACTCAGCAGCAGAACATTGCTGCTATCAACCAAGGGAAGAGTCTCTCAGGTATGGAGTCAGATATGCTATAGTTCTTCTCTAAGAAAACTTCTGCAAAACTCAAATCATCAATTCCCAAAACAACTCATCCAAAGACATGCCAGAGCCATACTGACAAAGGTTCAGCTATTACCTTTAATATAAAAAGCAGTGGAGGTGATATCAATCATGTCACTCCACTTCTTAAAGGACAGGATGAACACTGATAGCTACATTAATCCATGTACTGAATGAGCTAGCGACCTGTAGGATCGACCACTCAGCTGCAAGTAGACTTGCCATATGGTTCAGAATACCCAGGCCTGGCAGAGAACTATGTTGACCTTGCTTTCTCAGTTATCTAACCTCCCAGAAAGTCAGACTGCGGCCCCCGCTTCTTTATGTAGGGGTGGACTGGAATGAGACACTTACAAACTAAACTGCAATACCATGGATGAGCTAAAGGCCAGAATCAGAGTCTTTGAGAACCTCGGAAGGCAGTGATGAAGGCTTGTGGTTGATTTTGAAGCCACCATAAAGCTAAAAATGAGTTTATTGAGTAAAATCGATTGATCAAGCCATGAAGACAAATTGACCCAAACTTGATGAACAAATCTAAAAAATGAAACTTATATTTTCCTAGGCAGAGAGTATCCATTGTTTCTGGAAATAGGTGATCTTTTTCTTTATCATAAGTACACAAGAGCATTCGGAGAATGCAAACATCTTTTCAGGTCCAACAAATATCTCACCTGACATCCAAGTATATTTCTCATGTATGAAAAGCAAATTAAATACAAGAAAAAATCATCAGAAAACTTAATTTGTTTTCTCTTTTGCTTTTTCACATACATTTCGTCTTCACAACATTTCATTTTATGATATATCATGTATTTTATCCTCATACTTATTTATACAACATTTCAGGAAAATTTCCATGAAGATCCAATTATTAGACAAACAGCATTCTTGACAAGGTTAATAAACAAATTACAAATCAGGTGCTATGTACTTTGTAAAGTGTGAAACTTATCAATGCAGTAAATTTGACCCTGTTAAGATTTATTTTTATGGAAATCGCTGCAGACAAAGCATGAAGCCACTTGATATAAGAAGCTAGAAAAAAACCCAAAAAACTGCACTTCAAGGTCAAAAACTTGCCAACAATAAGTGTTAGACGGAATAGATTCTGACCTAGAAAATATTCTTCCCTCTTTGTCAGAAACATTGCTCTTAGAATATGAGGACTAAATGATAAAATAAGGGAAGCAACAGTTAAATGACTGCCAAAAGTAAACCCAAGATCCACTTTCTTGAGATTGATAGAAGAAACTTATTAAAATGAGATGCATTGTATCATACACAACTTTAGTTGAACTTATGAGCTTCTGAGGTTTTGAGCTTTACAGTTTTTTTGCTAGATTTTGTTTGAGGGGAGGGGGCAATAAACTATCCAGTTGTAGACAGGTTCCCATGGCTTGCATGGGTTTGCCTTTTGGCGCCTGCTCAGGCATCTGTTCATCATAATCTATGGTATCCCCCCCCCCCCCAATGAAGTTGCCAAGCTTTCAAGTTCTTGATAGTTGCAGGCCAGGTCTTGCAGGGTCAGTCAATGTCAGACAAACCATTAACTTCCATGATGCAGGCTCTGTTAATCCCCCCACAATTGTGCATAACACGACAAAACCAGTGAAGATGCTTCTCATGTAGTGCTACATTCGGAAGTGGGATTTGGAGTTTTCTGCAAGAAATGAAATTGCTTTGTATGGCATATCCAGCAAAGTAGAACTTGCTCACTATACAGAAGTTGCCTGTTCTGGACTCTAACAGGCCAGCACATTTTGGTATACAGCATTGTATTGAAAACACAGCTACAGAACCACGAGTTATGTAAGGATATGCGCTTATTAGTCAGAAGTGGAAGAAACTGCCAAAATTTGTCCCTGGCAATTCTACATCAATGGATTGTGCATGCGTCACAGATACCTTCTGGACATTGACTATCGCCGGGGTAGCAGAACAATTCAACAACATCCAAATCGTGCTTGTTTATCAAGACAGTCTTGTGGATTTCCATCTATTGTACAGGGTGTGCCAAGATATCTAAACCAGTGATAGGAATCATTTACTAATGAAGCTTTTATTTCACTGCATTTTTTGTGGATCCATGTGCAACCCTCGCATCTAATTGTGTTGGTCCTCAGTGAATATCTAAAAGAACATGTTATTTCAACAAGATTTTCTTCTTACCCTTGTTCCTTAGCTTCCAATTTATCAAAATGTTGAATCAAACTTATCGCCAAATTCTGGGCCTCTTCATAGACATGAGGGTTTTCAGGATCGAAGGATGGTAACTGAAAATAAACACAGAAATGAAGGTATAACTTCCAGACAGAGGCAATGTCTGTGTGTGTGTATGCTCTATAGAAAGACAAGTTAGAGAATCCGTATAAAATCTAAAAGTATATTCTTATGTAAAACTAACAGGGGAAAGATAATAGAAGCATTCCTGAATCCCTAATCCACACCTAAGGGAGCGATGGAGAAAACTTTGTTAGTGAGGGAAGGGAGGAGTTCAAGCTTTTCAACCATAATTTGAAAAAAAAAAAAAAAAAAAAAAAACCCTGTAATTTGAATGTATTCCTTCTGGAAATTGCTGCATTTTTTTTTACAAAAAAATTATTTAACATTTCTTAAACTTCTTTTCGGACTAGTAAGAAAGAGTGATGCAAGAAATTTGGAAAAGGTGGTTTTATTAGCGTGGTTTTAATAGCACTCAAAATGGTAGCAATAAATGTAAGATTATATTACATTTGACAAGTGGTATATAGTAATTCAAAAGTGTTCAACATCCTATATAGAGCAAATGTGTTTAAACACAGCATTGCCCAGGAGAAAAAAAACTTCTCTATATTTTGTTAACTTGGTGCTGCTCAAATGCTATAATGATAATACAATATTTGGTAAGTGGTATTTCAGGGGATACAAAGAGAAAGTAGTCAGAGTCGGCTTTCCGAGGTTGAGGCAGAGGCAGGGGTGGGGTCAACTCTCTAAAGGACAAGTTCTGAGGGCTCGAGGCAGTTGAGCCAATATGCCTATGGGCAAGATGAGACCTTGGGGCTCTTGGCTGAACGACTGTTAAGACATGTTTTGATTTGGTAAGGTAAAACTAATTTTTTAAGTCTGCTGTTCGACTTAGGAAGACAAGCACCACTTGTAATGTCAAACAAATTAACACCTGGAGTTGTGGTCTATGCTTGGAGAAAGAATTCCTTTGTCACATAACTGACTGAATAAAATAACTACTTTAGACTGGCACAACTAGTGAAACGATCACAACCTGTGTAGTGAATGTACAAATGCATGTTTATAATGGCATTGTTTTATAATTTTTTTTATTCAATAAACAACCACGGACGTGACATTATCAAAAGTTATCCCTTGCTACATAGTTAACATTTATCCATTAATGAACCTCTCCTTCAGAAAGTATAAAAATTTGATCACAATAGTCATGCTGTAATAAATTATGATACCCAAAATTAAAACCCACTTTTATAAGTTCCTATTTACTTGCCTCTTGACAAGGGCGGCAAAGTTAGAAATAAGGTTAATTTTTAATGTGTGGAAATGTCAACTCCCCCAAAAGGGCACTTTAGATTACAATAAAAATTGCCTCAGTCTAGAAGGACTTCTTCATTGACAAAGGACAAAATAGACTGTAGCATCAGAGCAGATTCTACACTTTGTTCCGAGCTAAAATGCCATAAGTTGGTTTTCAATAGGGAATCAGTTTTAAGAATCTAATATGACTCAGTTATTTCTGAGTTACTGAAAAGGTTTTTTTTTCAAAGAAATTATAAAGCCGCTCACCCTCCCTCAAGACTAAGCCCCTAAAAACCTATTGAGGAATGGGAGGAGGTTTTCAAATAATTAAATGCAGGGTGCTGTAAGTTATTAAAGAATATTGTTACTACCATGGCAGGTGCTCGTCTGAACTCCAATCTCTGGTTCCCCCCCCCCTCGCCAATCTTTCACGATAAACACCCGCCTAGCTGAAACCACTGTAAAAAATTTTCCCCACTCCTTATCTGTGCCAAAATCAAAACGTAGATTCCATGAACAAAGCTTCTTTCTTAGAAGTGCATGCCTGTGGAACTCTGTTCCGGTTGCCTGTTTCCCACCTGACTACAACCTGGATGACTTCAAGTCCAATGTGAACAAATTCCTGATGAACCGCCTCCTTAAGTGAAACTTTATCAGATCACCAAAACTAACGTACTGTACACACAATAACCCTTACCCCCGAGTGGCTTCCAGGCCTTGATAAGTAGTGACTACATTGTAAAAAAAAAAAAAAAATTTGAAATTAGTTAAATAGAGGTAAAAAGAACTTACAGGTCCCAACTGGCTGAGATCTTCAATGTAATATTCTGAGACACTGTATACAGTGCCCTCCACTGAAATGACCGGTGCAGGTTCAAATACTTCACGAAGTGGTCGAGCAAAGTAATTAGCAAACATATCTGAGTCAAGTGTTGCAGACATGAGAATCACCTGGTAAACAAAGAAAAAGTCATAGAAGTTTTGTCTCTTTGAAATGACAGAAGCACATGAGAAAATTAATCGGCTTATGAGCATAAATGAAGCACAAAATGCTTGATGATTGTTATTGTTGAACTGTTGTTCAAATACAAAATTACTGTTTGTTTAAAAGAATTCAAAATTAATTTCGATTTTTCCAAGTGTAACAACTTTTTTTTATCTATCAGATGTAAGCACATGTCAGCCATTTTTATTATCAATAATAAAAATGGCTAACATGTGCTTACATCATAACCTTTTGAAATTCCAAAGTAATTCTGAAACCTTTAAATTGGCAGATAGAAAATCATTTCTGGCTTGAATTAAAGCTTAAAAGCCAAAGAATCAATGGTTTAAAACGAATAAATAAAAATTATACTAGTCATAATAAAAAAGATTAAAAATAAAAGATTTTCAAATCAACGAATATCAATATATGGGTTTTACTAATTATGTATGACAAATTAAGACAAAACTAATGTACAACAACTACTCCTGCTGATTCTCCATTTGTGCAGTATTTAGGCACATCATTCGAGCAGTCTAGCATTTTTATGTTAGGAACAAGAAGAAACAACCAATTTTTATTTAGACGGACTGGGGGATATGAAATAATTTGTTGATGTTTTTAATTTTCATTGCCATTTTCTAAGTAAACATTTACTATTAAAAAAAGATTTTACAATTTAAAAAAGTAAACAAGATTTTTTCTTATGTTTGACTCATTTTTTTTTTTTTAAATATTCCTCCTAAGTTAAAAAAAAAAACAAAAAAAAAAAACAGGAGGAATTTGTTGTGTCTTAATATTACATGAATCAAGAACAATTGTACGTAAAGGGACATTAATAATCTAAATGTCTTTTGGTTAGAATGTATGGGATAGTGGGTGAATGTTTGGTATCCTGTAGGATGGCATATCCCCAGCTAGAACAAAATAAGAAAATTAAAAAGAAAAAGAGGAACAGTTGATGTATGTAAATAATAAAACTGTCAATATATAGTTATAAAATTTTGTCTGTTAAATATCCAGTTCATTCATGATGAAGAAACAATTTCTTTTTTTACAACAGTTTCGAAACTTATCATGGCCCAAAGGCCACTCAAGGATAAGAGTTAATGAATGTAAGGTGATAGTGTGATAATCGTTAATGGTGTAAGTTAGGTAGAATTTGATTATTTGAAGGGATGGTTCAACAAGAATTTGTTTACATTAGATTTGAATGCTGTAGTCAGCTGGGAAGCAGGCCAATGGAAGAGTGTTCTACAGGCTAGCAGTTGTAGGAAAGAAGCAGTGTTCATGGAATCTGCCTTTAGATTTAGGCACAGATAGAAAGTGGGGGAAAACTGGATAGTGGTTGTAGCTAGAATTTAAAAACAAAACAAAAGTAGTTGTACATAGACAGCAATGCAGTTAAGTGATTTTAGATTTAAAATTTAACATGTTATTCAATAAGTTCCTAAGGAGTAACTAATAAGAACAACATTTAGATAAAATTTAACTTTATTAATCAACATGGTTTCCTTCACCGATTCCAATGCTCTTTAACAATTTGATACCATTTTTTGTTAGAATGCTTTCTTTTTGGTTTCAAAATATCCCTTCATTTCAGTTACCAATTACTTATTGAAACCAAATCTCTATTCTAAGAAAATTCCTTTGACGTCTGCAAACAGCATTCCTACCCCGTTACAGTTAACCACCTAAGGAAGACCAGAGGATGAGTTGGCCAAAACATGGTGAAACAACAACTATGAAGATGAGAACAACAGTCCACAAAAAGAATGAATACACAAATTATGAAGCCTCATCTCAAAGGATTCCAAAAATAAATAAAAAATTTAAATCAAAAACGAGTTATTCCTCTTGCTATTTTGACTTTTCGCTCATAATTAGATAAAGGTTTCCATATTACCAGTTGGCCAGGCGAGACCATATAATTATGGAAAAACAAACTGCAATAAAATAAGTTATTATAGTGCCAATAACAAAAAAAAAAAATAAATGAAAATTGGCTCATAATCAAAGCTGGATATGTCAGTTAAAACTCATCAGCTAACTTTATATTTCAGATAAAAGCTTTTCTCCATACGCTGTATTCATCTGCACACAAATTCTTTCGAATATATTATTGATGACTTTATGAACAGTTATCTCCTCTTTAAGGCCAGTTGCGCGAGTGAATTTGTTTTGTTTAATAGCATTTTAATCGCTGTGGGTTATTTAATGCCAAGAAAAGGTTTGTTTAAGCTTTTAGGGCATAGGTTTTTATAGCTTTCTGTTTTTATGACATAAACTAGTGTTAAATTAATCACGAATATATATATATATATATTATATACACGGCACAATCACGTTGACACACCGGTTCTCACCAGATAACTGAAGTTAAGCAATGTTGAGCTTAGCCAATACCAGATGGGTGACTATCTAGGAAGGCTAGGCACTGTATGTACCTTCTGGGAAGGTTGGGTGTAGAGCCAGCACCCTCACCCTGTAAAAAGAACTCCTCGCTACAAAAACATCTACAAAAAGTTGTAGATGGCCTATGCCCTGTCAGGGGCTCAAGGACTATGGATATATATATAATAGCGATTTAATGTTCTTGGTCGATAGTAAAGTGACCTGTCTTTTTAGTCGAGGTTGAATATTTGTTGATTCTAGAGAAATCCCGAAAAACAGCAAGTCGTCTGCTTTAATTTATTTTATATAATAGATGACATATAAACTCGTGTTGAGACAATTGAAATCAGAAAAATTTGAACATTTTGCAGCATCGGAATCAGTATCGGAAAATTTGTGCTTATTTTCTAATGCCAAAAATGATTTCTTTGCATTTTTTTATTTGACTTCGTTTCAAACAAAATCTTCCACTGAAGATAGTAATGATAAAATAATACAGGGTGGAACGATAAAAGTGTCGACCTAAAGAACTACAGCTTTATTTTAAAACTTTTATTGAAAAAATCAATTCAAGTAACTTGATTATGGAGTAGAGCTGACATCTATTCAATGTAGCAGCCTTCAGCCTCAATCACTGCCTCGATACAAGTCCAGAACTGGGAGCGTGCCATTTGTACAAGCGCCAGCGGGAGTTAGGCAAATACTCAGTGGGTAGCAGCAATCAGGCTGGCTTTGATGTTGTTGGAGGTCATGTTGGTGATGTTCTCAACATATGACCAAACAAAGTAGTCCAGCAGGAGGGAGTCCCTTTGAAATTGTGGGGTGGCGCTAGTCCTACTGCCACACTCAGGGTCTGCCAGCAGCCATCTGATTGCACCAAGGGATCACCACACTCTTCAGCACATTCGGGTACACTTTGGTGTTGACTTTCAAGCCGACTTTGAAGATGTGAGATGGCATGATGTGACCCTTACTTGAAACCACACCAAAGACCATAACTGTGGCTGGAAACTTTATTTTCATCATCCTGGTTACATCCCCGTTATTTGTGGCAATCTTGCAATGCATTTTTAGGGTGCTGGCAATGGTTCTGTTGTCATAACTTGGATCGGTAGAGAACATGAGTTGTACAGCAGTGCACCTCCAATCTTGCTCATTGAATATTGTCTCACTTTCAGACATGATAGAAGGTTCCTATTGCTTTTGTAGATCTGCAAGAAAAATAGAAAACCGGTTTTTCATCAAAAGGAAATGAATTCATTTTGTCTTTTCTAGGGTGACAATTTTATCGTTCCACTCTGTATTTATTGATTTAAATTTCCAGTAAAACTAAAACTTATAGATCATAATTATAGATCACCCTCTCACAATTGTGTGTCCATGTTCAAGAAAATATATCCACATTTAAGTTGTGTTTATACGGTAATCAGGACAAAATAACCATTTTATCTCTATATAAATAAAATGAACTCATTTTTTCCCATCGGATTTTGACCTTAATAGGATTAAAAATCAAGATATTTCATGCAAATATAATATGCACAAACGGCAGAACAATATCTGAGGTGTGTTATAGGCTTATTATTTCTCAAATTCCTCGATAATCTTAGATTTCTATACTTTTTCTGCTGAGAAGTCACGGCCAAAATCGGTTAAGATCAATGGAAGTGGTAAAATATTTTCTCTCTAATAAATTCCTCCTCCCCCTGCCACCACTTAACACCGTTTGGGGATCGTTCACAAGGAACAGTTAAGAGAACACCGGTTTGGCTTCGTAGTTCTTTCATGTGAAGTTATTTAAAATCACTAAACTAAGCTGCAGTGCTCTGTAGCGTAGTGGTTAGCGTGCTGGACAATTCACATTATATTTTCACGTTCGCGCCGACCTACCGTAGTCAGTTTTTTTTTTTTTTTTTTTTTCCTAAACAACTGGAATGGACTTTTCTTGGTGGCCGAACTGTTAACGTTGCAGATGTTTTTTTTTTTTTTTTTTTTTTTCACACTTTATTTTCCTACTTTTACTCATGACTCCGGGTTTGATCCTTCCTACTTACCTACCATAACATTTTTAACCCCCCCCCCGTCCCGGAAACAAACACTCGGGCAACGCCGGGTACCCCCGCTAGTAGTTAAATATTTCGAGATTTATACGGAATCGTAATCAGTAATTATATCAAAATCAGGAAAAATATTGGAATCGTCCCATCACTAATATAAATCCTTTTCAGGTTATTTAATGCCAAACCCACTTATTTTGGTAAAAGTTTTTATACTTAATGTTATTTATATCTTAAAATATTTATTAATGATGTTTGGTTTATAAAGGAAAATTGTTGTTTTTGCTTTTGGACTTGCAGAACATTGAGTTTTTCAAAGTGAAAGGGAAAAACAAACATAAAAAGCAATAACATCAATGTTTGATGCATTTTAAATCAGGAAGCGGATATCTTCAGACAACTTGATCTGGTAATGGCAATGGTGGTATGAAACTGACTGGATTTTAACTTGGCATATTTAAATGATCAGTCTGCATCGTTATCCACCATCATCATTCCAATTACCACAAAAGAAAAGTAAACATTCTTGGTCAATCTTGGAAACTCACCCGCACACCACTTGAATTACTCCGCAATAATTTGCGTACAACTAAAATGCAAAAGTCTGTATCTTGATCTCTTTCATGAATCTAGAAAAAAGAAAATATATACCATTTTAGAGAGTATCTGTCATGACAAAGGTTGAGTACCATAGTCTATAACCAAACTCATTCTATTTTTCATTGCTTTTCCTCAATAACTTGAACTTACAAAAGTTGTCATCTTGCTTACAAACAATACTACCACTTTCAAGTTAGCTGCTGCTGCTTGGCATTATGTCACTTGGTAAGCAAATAGATATACATAGCAATAGAAAACTTTTGCTCTTAACGGTTTCACATACAGACGTAAATAGAAAACACACACAAAAATATCTTATGAACATTAGGAAAGAAAATTAAATTAAACTCCGGTTTATAAATTCTGGTTCCCAATTTACCTACAATTGTTATAATTAAATTCCATTAAGAAAAAGGAGAAATAAGAAACAGTGGTCATATAAGATCTCCTCAGAACGATTACATACTTATAGGAAGCACCTAGTGATGCTGATTCAATTAATACAACCAAGCAGAATACTCTTCTAAATGAAATGTTTTTCCAAGAATAGCCCAAATGTTATTGCTAGCATTTCATTTCTTAAATATTAAAAAAAAAAAGTTACTTACCTTAAAACTAACGCTGTTTGACTGGTATTTATTTTCTATCTTTTAAGTGTGAAATTAGCAAGCCTCCTCAAGCAAAATAGCCAGTTTTGATTTATTCATGTTTGAGCAAGTGAAATTGAGACAAATCTAACAACCAGTTTCCACACTTTACCATTATACAGGTCGGTTAAAACTAACATTTTCTTGTTTTTGGTGAGAGTTGTTTATTGTATATTTTGTATGTTTTCAATTTCTTGGCTGTTGACTATACTGCCCGATTGCCAGAATACCTTTCCCAACACTAATAGTGTCTAAAATGACAACGGATCCAAAAATGATTTTAACTCAACATAACTGATTTTATAAGTTAGAACTGTATCCATTTTGCCAACCATGCACTCAAAGTTATAGATGTTTTTTCATGTACTGAAAGTTTTAGAGATGTTTTTAATTATAAAGACAATATCATTTCTCTCCATGTAACAAATGTTTCACTTCCATACATCAGACTGCATACACGTATGATACACTTAGTTCATAGTGATAATGCTCTTCTCGCAAAAATTCACTGAACTTTATCCATTCTGAACTCTTGCAACTACACTGGCATCTGCTAAACAGGGCTTGAAAAGTATCACCAAGGTAACAACACTGACAACCTCAACATCACCATTCACATATATAATGTCCACAGTTAAATTCTCATTTATTTCCATTGTCTGGAGCTTCTTGCATGCAAATTGGTTATCCTTTTCTCAATCTAAATAATCCCACTGCACTTCTTGTATATCCAATGCTTATAAGTCCCCCCCAAAAATTGAATTACACCCAACCCCTTTTCCATAAACTGAGCAGAAGGAACCCCCCCTTTTTTTTAAAAAAAAAGCTTACAAACCCACTGACCAATGATGAAAAAGAAAAGGAAACAAATAAAAGTGTTGCCAACCTCATCTAATATGACATGAGTGTAGTGGTTCATTTCCTTCATGTTGATCAATTTCTGTAGAAGAACGCCAGTTGTTACATATGTCAGGCAAGTGTTAGGGTTTACTTGACGATCCATGCCAACCTAAAAAGAAACATCAATCAGTGAAGAAAGAAAAAAAAAATCTCATTATCGTAATAGAGATGAGGATTTCTTTCCAAATTCATTTTCGATGGCCGAGGTTGTCCGACTTGCTATTTGTTTACTTTGTTTTCGTAAAATTTGAAATGATTTGGTTTGTGTGAATAGAGAGAGAAGTACTATTATTTAAATAAAAATTGTCATTTATTATAAAAAATAAAAAACAAGAAAAAAAATATGCACAAAACACAGACCCCCCCACCCTCCACACACAGACACACAAAAGAAAGAAAAGATGCACAGGATTTATTTTCCTAGACATACAATTAAAAAAATTGGTTAACTAAAACGCTAGAATGGTCTTAAAGTGAGGGATTATATTACATTAAATTTATATGTGAAAATGATCCAACACTGAAATTTTTAAAATAATTGCTGTTTGCATCATTTCTATCAAAATTTTCAGGATGTTCACATGTAATTGCTTAAATACATATATATATATATATCTTTTTTTTTTGAGGCGGGAGGGGAGATTTAGTGGAAGGTATTAATGTATAATAATACTAAAATAAATCTTGTCCTGTATTCATTATAAGAATCATTGTATTAGATTTCAGTATCTTGTACATGAAATGCATTACAATTCAACAGTTCTCTCTTTTTAAATTTATGTGCATTTAATGCACGTTACTTAAAAATCACTAATTTCTGGAGATTTTAATTAGTTTATTCTGATTCTTTGCATAAAATATACTTTTATAGAAAATTTCATTGCTTAATCTTATGTTTTAAAAAAGATAGAAAACTTTTACTGAAAAAGTAAAAAGTGTGACAAAACTCATATGGTCACAAAGAGGGAAAAATATTCGATCATGCTAACCACAAAGATAGTTCTTTCATATTTTTAATCAAATTTTTGAAAATTTAAAGTTTCTTTCTATGTATGTTACGATCGAGATATTTTAAGAAATTTTAATTTTTTTATGTATATGTTAATATTACTCAGAAATTCTTATTCACATATGCAGAATGTGTTCTTGATGGATTAAAATGTCACAAGTAACACACAAAGCATGAAAACTAAAAAGAAACATCTGCCTACATGATAAATAGTGCAGATCAAGCGATACATATGTTGCCATCATACATTGGATAGCCTGGCTCTACAATAATACTAAGCTAAGAAAGAGCTTATCCATATTCTTTTTATACTATTATTTTACAACTGTTATATTTTTATTCAACATATTTCAAAATGAATTTTTCAGTACTTACCATGAATCCCCAAGTGCATTTTTTTATAAGCCCCTTTAAAATCCATGTGAACCCCAGTTGGGAATCCTTTAGCTAATGGATGAGCAGGCAAACTTTTATTAAATTTCTTGAATTGGAAGCCATGTTTAATTTCAGAAGAGGTTCTGATGGGTAGCTATTCTTTTCAAGTCCTGGGGATTCAGTTGATAGCTGTTCTGTACAAGTCCTGACCTTTATAATTTGCAGGCAAAGAGCAAAAGATCTTTTTAGTGTTGACATAAAAAAATCATGTGCTGAAATATTTTTATGGAGCAACTTTGATTTCTGATTGGTTGCTAGCAGAACGTGGCTCAATTTCATTTGTCAGTTCCTATTACCAGTGTCTACAAGTAGAACCTTCCAATTTTCGGTGTTCATACTCTCATTATATCAAAAATATTGCAACAAAATTATCATAAGACATAAAACTAAAATGAAAGAATTACATTTTCTGTATATTGATTGACCACATTTCATATTCTTGTAAAGAAAGCTATAGAATATAATTTGGTGCATGTCCAAAATTCTCCCTATATTAAAAAAAACAAAAATAAAAATCTGCTGATGGATATACCCATGACAGAAAGTGAATATTGTATTTCAAACAATTATGTAAATTGATCAAGTAGTTTTATTTTTGAGTTAAGAAAATAAAATTTTATGGATAGCCGAGGAATGACTGTCATAATATTATTTTCAAAATAGTCCCAAAACCCAGGGAGATAACTCCAAATAATTCAAACTGATGAGATTTTTGCTGTAATACATACAAATTAATCACTTGAAAATTATGTACTTTATAAAAATAAAACTACTTGATCAATTTTTTGGAATACAATATTTTATTTCTGTCACAGGTATGTACATTTTACAGATTTTTCTTTATTTTTGTTTTGAATAGAGGGGGGAATTCTGGACAAGCACCCATAATTTTTTGCATTTATGACTTACCTGATATCCACAGAATGTACCCATTTGCCAGCGCCGTTCTTGGCATACTCTCTTAGCAATGCTTATGGCCGCAATTCTTCGAGGCTGAGTAACCACAATGTTGCAATATTGGTTCCGGGATGCATAATAATCCAGAATAATCTGTGGTACATGAGTGGTTTTTCCTGATCCAGTAGGACCCTGGATTACTGTCACTTGATTACTTTCAACTGTGTTGAGAATCTACAATTAGTGTCAGGGGGGAAAAAAATAACTTTACAAAACAAATTATAATCTAAACAAAAATATCAATATTACATTCGATTAGATGAACTTCAGTTGGTGAATTAACTATAAGCACAGGTTGTAAAATTAGCAAACCAGGTTCAAGTTTCATTGAAATTACTACAAATATATGAATCATTCTCCATCTCTTGTCAGTCTGAGTTTTATATATAAAGTAAAGCTAGTCTATTGTTTGTCATTAATAGAGTTATTCCGAAATAAAAAAAATCTATATTTGATTCTGGTTTGTCTGGAGTTTTTTTTTTTTTGTTGATTTTTGCAGTAAGTTTAAGAATAAAATGTAATTTGATCCAACTTGTAAAAAAATTGATAACTGTATTCATCCATACAGAATTACTTTCCTTCAATAGTTAAAAAAAAAACCCAAAAAACAGTGTGTTGCTGCCCAAAATATATTTTGCTTCAAAGACAAATAACTGTGTGGATGAATGCATAGGTACAAATAAAAATGACAATTAACTTTACTAAAAGGTGGATGCCATAGAAAATCTCAGAAAAAAAAGATTTTTCATTGAATAAAATATTAAACAGCATCACTTGCTTTTCCAAAGTTTTCAAATTTTTACATCTATTTTATTTATTTTATTTTAAGATGGCAGCCATTTACAAACAATTCTTACCCAGATAAAACTTTATGGAAAAAAAGTAAAACTTGCAAGTAAATATACTACTGGTTAACTACTTGAAGGTAAAGCCAGTCTACATAAATAAAATAGTAGATGTACAGGTGTGTGTTTGTGTCTGTAAACATGTAACCGATAAAATCTTAAACAACCAACTACATAACACTGAAATTAACAGAAAAATAATAATCATACACCAAGGATGGTTTATAAAGAGTAAAATCTTTGTTTGGATGGATGAATAAGGTGTACCGAAGTCGGCAAATTGAAATGAAAAAAATGTTTATTTCAACTTGTCGGCATATTTCTATTAGCTTGTGCATGTGAAAAAATTAATCATGGCTAAAAGTGGTTTAATTTTAAAACTTTCTTATCCGTCTGTTGAGTTAGCTTAAATGGTAGGAAACGTGGCTGGAGTGCTAAATGTTTTTGTTTCGATTCTAGCTCATGGTACGAAAGACATTTTCTTTATTTTTTTACTTTTGAAATCAGTACCATATATTAGGTACAATATAATATTCAATAGAGAATTGGGTCTGTAATAAGAAATATGAAATCCGGATGAATGAAGATATATTGAAGCATACTTTATGACCGACAAGGTCCCCCTTCCCTGCCAGTCAGAAATAAAATAGAAAGGTAGACTAGGCTCAAATCTTAGTAAAACTAGTCTAGAAGGAAATTGACATAAGATCTACAATTGCAGCAATACTAGATCTTTTGCTTGGGTTCATTTTTGGAATGACATAAGAATTTGACTGTCGTAAAGATGAAAGAATGATTGGCTACACTAGGTTACCTTAGATAGCGAAAGCAGGTTCAGAAATAAAGGTTCTGATATGAATAAGATCGGGTGTTAGAAATGAGGATATTATGAAGTAGTCAGCAGGTAAGTTAGTTAATCGACAAAAGACACAAACAAGTATTCATAAGTGAATCTTTTCATTACAGGCAACTTAGAAATGGGACTTTTTGATGCAACCTGCGATTTGACCGAAAATTTTTAATTGGTGTTTGCATAAATGTATTCAAAAAAGCATTCTAGTCATCACAAACCTGCTTCTATCTACAAAAAAACTGGTAATAAAGACGCTGTGGAAGGTTTAGAATGGAACAACTCGAATAATCAAAAGGTGTTGCACGTGAGATGATGCCACACCAAATAGTGAAGAAATGATTGATATGAGAAGTGTGACGGTCCAACATTGCCTTCACATTTTCGCCAAGTTTCAGAAAAAACTAATGGATGGGGCAAAAAGTTATGAGGTAAAAAGTGTAATTTTTTGCAATTTGGGGGCATTTGTGACCTCTTTTGCACTCCTGGGAATGCTGAATCCCAGTGAAAATGGACAAATGGTGCAGTTTCATGCTTTAAGACCTGTATATTTGAATTCAGCACCATGGAAAACAACTATATAGACATACATATCAAGTTTTTGAGAAATATGAAAAAAGAGCTCAAAAAAGACTTTTTTTAGCCCTAGAAGTCCCAGAGGGATGCGAACCAGAATTTTGCCAGAATCACCCACACTGAATTTATATTAAGAACAATGGCCTCCACATTTTGGCCAAGTTTCAGGAAAATCTAATGGATGGATCAAACGCTATTAGGCAAAAAGTGTCATTTTTGGCCATTTTGGAGCATTTTGTACCTCTTAAGCTCCTGGAGATGCCAAATCTCTGTGTAATGGATAACAGTGCAGTTTCAGGCCTTAACACATGTATATTTGAGTTGACCACCATGAAAAACCACTATATAGTCAGACATATCAAGTTTTTGTTGAGGAATATGAAAAAAGAGCAACAAAAAGAAGCGTTTTTAGAACTAAAAGTTCCCGGGGACACGAACCAGAATTTTGCCAGGGTCACCCATGGATACTAGATTTATATTTAGAACAATGGGCTTCACATTTTGGCCAAGTTTCTGAAAAATCTAATCCATGGATCAAAAGTTATGGGGAAAAACGTGTAATTTTTGGCAATTTAGGGGCATTTTTTACCTCTTTTGAGCCGCTGGAGACAACAGGAATTTTTGCAAAAGATTTTTTTTTTACTGTGCACATCTATTTAATGAAATACAATTTGTAGCAAAATTTCAGGAAAAACTAATGGACGCTTATCTGGCAATCGTCCAGAATAACAGACGCACGGATGCCATTGAAAACATTGGTTCCTTTCTGATAAATCGGGGGACCAATATCCAACAGCTTTACTTGTTCTAGATAAAAAATTAATGGGAAAATGGTGAGATCTAATGATAAGAGCATATGAGCTGCGTTCAATACGTTTCCAGACGTTTTTGCATATGCACTTTTATCAATAGGGCACAAATAAAACTCTAGTACCTTTCGAAGTAATCTCCTCCCGCTGCAATGCATTTGTTGTACCATTCCAACAACTTCTGGAAGCCCCCATGTAAGTCCTCTTGTGTGAGCGTGTCAATGACCCTCTTTCATCTCTTCAATTGTCTCATGACAACTTCTAAGGTTTTCCTTGCGGTTAGGGAATAAGCAAAAATCACAGGGAGCAAAGTCTGGACTATATAGGGAAGGTGAGGAACTGTCTTGATGCCCATATTGGTCAAATAGTTTTTGACAAGGATGGAGGAGTAGTGGACTAGTGCATTGAGATAAACTTCTCGCAAATCTTCTGCATCTTCAGTTCTTCGCAAATAATTGTGTGCAGTTCTCACACTGACATCAAACTGTGCACTTTTTATTTCTATAGACACACAACGGTTCTTATCCTTGAAATTCTTTATTTGGCCAATCAATTCTGGTATTCCGACTTCCTTACACCTCCAACACCTTTCATCATTCTTCACAAACTCCCTGCCTTTCTGGAACCTTTTATGTCACTCTAAAACTCATGCAAGATTGTCTAAAAGCAGTCTGAACCATTCAATATGTTTCTGTAGCATTTTTTTCAAGTTTTAAACAAAATTTTACTGCATATCATTCTTCTAAAATGTCCTCACATCCCGATTGTACTTTTGAAATTTACCAGCTGTGGTAATCAGGCTTTAGTAGCATGTATTTCACTTCTTGCTATAGCTGTTCATTTAAATATGAAATCATAAAGACGTATAGCAATAACATACTAAATTTTCAAGAGTCTACGACAATTTTAAATGCCTGTACAAAAAGGTCTGGACACTTATTTAAGGCACCTCATAGATGATGCTCTTACATTAAAGGTGGCTTTGGGATGATAATTAAATGTTCTTTCATTGTACATGCCAGAACCACCAAAACCATGTAGGCAGACATCTGCATTGGCATGATCAAAGTCGTTCTGTTGAGGAGTTGCTTTGGTTTTTAAATAGTGAAGTCATGTGTTATCAAGGCGAAGAGCCAATCAAAGATAAGGGTTAATAAGATAGAAATGATAAAAAAAAAAAAAGGAACACTAGAGGATTACTAATATCAATCAATAATATAAGAAAACTTCTCTACCACCAATAGCAATGGCCAAAGACTCTTTATCTGAAAGTACATCTTTTAAACTCCTCGGCCTAACGTTCACAGGAAACAAGAATTGGAACAATTACATTGAGAGTATTGCCAGGACCGCTGTGAAGAAGGTGGGTTCTCTCTACCGTGCTAGAAAGCTACTAACGCCTGAAAGTATCCTATACCTCTATAAGGCCATCATTTACCCATGCATGGAGTATTGTTGTCATATTTGGGCTGGTGCATTTGCCACTAGTCTCTCGCTCCTAGACAAGGTTCAAAAGAGAGTCGCCAATCTGATAGGTCCTGAACTGTCATCTAAACTTCAGCCTCTGTCCAATCGATGAAATGTTGCATTCCTCTGCCTGTTCTACAAGTACTTTAATGGTGAATGCTCTGATGAACTGCAAGCACTTGTACCCCCTTGACGTAAATACCCCCGACAAACCCGACAAGCAGCTAAATCCTGCCCCTTCACAGTAGAGATCCCTAGATGTAAGAGAGCCTTCTACTCCAGTAGTTTCTTCCCCAGAACCACTAGACTTTGGAATTCTCTTCCAGGTTCCTGCTTCCCCAACTGTACTGACATGCAGAAGAGTAATGTGAACCAGCATCTTGCTGCCCAACTCCCCACATATAGCCCCCTACATCAAAGTGGCAATGTGCCTTGTTTGGGGTGAAAATATAATAATAATAAAAAAAAGAAAAATATGAACTCAATTTGATTAGTTTTCGAGTGGTCATCAATTTGTTAGCATTGAAGTTGTAAATGATCAAGTTGTAATCAACAGGGAAGCATCCCTGTGCTAATGTGTTCTACAGATCGTAAGCCCATGCAAAGAAATTCCGTCAATGAAAATTCTTCTTGACACTAGCCACAAAGAGAGAAAGGAAATTTTTTTTTCAGATGGCATAAAGATGAATTCTTGCTGTGAATGTTTTACAAAGATTTTTTTTTTTTTTTTTTTTTTTTTTTTACACAATCTGTGGCACAGATCTACCCCAACATTAATGAAATAGGTGAGGAAAAAGGAAAAATGAAAATGTAGCTGACATTGGTGAAAGCGCCAACCACAGGCCTTCAGGTCTACATGTGTAATGAAGTAGAATTACTTAAGGAGGAATAGAAGTGAAAACATGCTTAAAAAAACTTTATTCTCCTAAGATCTATGATGGTCTACTAATATATGCGGCCACGTGTGTCAAATGAGAGGCAACTGTTTCTATTACAGCCACAGAAAACAAAACATTTGCAAGACAAGTAATTCATAAGTCGTTTATATTAACTCTTGAAATAATTATTTCATTATTAAAATACATATCTTTATCAATATAAAATGTTTTTCATCGCTTTTATCCATGTTAATTAGCAGAACAAGAGTAAAGTAGAGTAACTTCCCTTGTTTTTTGTTTTTTTTTTAAGTGATCTTCATTTACATACATTCCTTTGAGATTGTTAAATCAAATATAAAAAAAATCATGCTATATGAGTGGCACTCATCAGAGATACTAAATTAAAAGAACACTCAGCTGAACACTTCCTAGACAATAGGCAAGTATGATATTCAGAGTGAATCTATCGAGTAAGAAACGGAAGAGAATTGGTAAATAAAGAAGAAAACTTGCTCACTTTTTCTTTTTGCTCCTCGACAGGTAAAATGCTACGAGAGCTGGCAAATGTGAAACCCTTGTAAGCATTGGGATCAAAGGGTTTTA
This sequence comes from Euprymna scolopes, assembly GCF_053919585.1. Classification (NCBI taxonomy): domain Eukaryota; kingdom Metazoa; phylum Mollusca; class Cephalopoda; order Sepiida; family Sepiolidae; genus Euprymna; species Euprymna scolopes. The sequence continues at coordinate 38,220,704 of NC_136487.1, forward strand.
GATCATGCATGTTGCCAACAGATCCAATATAGGTGGAGTCGTCTTCGAGTTGGTTCATGAATCCGTCATCTAATTCTGGGTTAACATCCTGCAAATAAAAAAAAAAGAAAATTATTCTTGTAAAGAGTAAAGGATCTGCATTAGTAAAAATGTTATGCTAAAAAAATAAATAAAAATGTTATGCTAAAAAAAAAACGTTATGCTAAAAAAAAATAAATAAAAATGTTATGCAAAAAAAAAAATAAAAACGTTCTGCTAAAAAAAAAAAAAATGTTATGCAAAAAAAAAATAAATAAAAATGTTATGTAAAAAAAATAAGTTATGCAGTTGCGCAAAAAAAAATAAAGGTTATGCAAAAAAAAAATTTTTGAAATGTAACAATCTTAGGGTTAGCAAGGTAGATTTTATTGGTGAAATTAATTTGATAGTTTTGTTTTATGACATATGTTGCAATATTTTGGAGCTATAATGGGGTATGATCCCACACAGTCGGACGATTCTATTTATAAACGATGCTGCTAAGAAATGACGAATCAAATTAATTCACGTTCTGCTACCAACCAATCAGAAACCAGAATTGCTTCATTAAACCTTTTCTGGAGCAATTTCACATGTTCTTTTCCCGGGTTTCGACACGGTAAGAATATTTTGTTCTGTGGAACTGTCTACTACACACAAGTCACCTCCCAGGACTTGTGTGTAACAGCGAACCATCTGAAACTGTTTCTGAAACTCAAAATGGCTTACACTTCTAGAGGTTATGCGCCCAGCGTGCGCCTTTATTTCGATGGATCCGAATCAAAATTCGAATTGTGGCAAGTTAAATTTCTAGGATATCTACAAATCCTAAAGCTACACAAAGTACTACAAACACAACCTGAAAACAGAAACGACCCCGACTTCATTGAAAAGAACACAACTGTCTTTGCGGAATTAATACAGTGTTTAGATGACTGAAGTCTATCACTGGTAATAAGAGAAGCCCTGGACGATGGCTGCAAAGCATTAAACATATTGAGAGAGCATTATTTATCGAAAGCAAAACCCCAAATTATACCCATGCCAGGAATAAAAAACACAACTTTGCCAAAAGCAGGTTTTTTCCTAAGAAAAGTACAAAAATTATTTGTTGTAATTGTGGACGACCTAATCACAAGAGTTTCCAATGTAGATACAGGACTCAAAATGGCGACTACATTAAGAATGTAGAGAGCTCTGTTAGCAAACATACATTTTAATTTTCGTGTGCATTTGATGCTTCAAGAAACAATAATAATTTTCTTGTCGATTGTGGGGCCACGGCACGTGATTACAAAGGAATCTGATTTTATCAATTTTGACCCCAACTTTAAGCCACAAAATCATTTTGTAGAACTAGCTGACGGGAGTCGAGTCAACTATATCGTTTTGAAAAGAGGCAATGCGAAAATCTCGCTAAAGAACAATAAAGGTGAATTGTGTTTCTGTATTCTAGAAAATGCTCTTCTAATCCCAAAATTTAAACAAAATATATTTTCTGTACAAGCTGCCACAAAACAAGGTGCAAATATAAACTTTAGCCCCAATAAATCAAAACTGGTATACCCGAATGGAACTGTATTCGACATTAAAGAAACTGGAAGACTATATTATTTAAATAGCGTAGTCCCATTAAAATCCGCCTGCCATGATCTACAGACATGGCATAAAATTCTTGGAAACTGCAATATTCCAGATATCAAAAAGTTGCCGACTGTAGTTGATGAAATGCAAATACAAACATCAAAAACCTTCAACTGCGACGTCTGTAACCAAGGGAAAATGACAAACTATCAAAACAAGATACCAGACAAAGAGGCCAAAAAAATCCTATCAATGGTGCATTGTGACTTGAACGGTCCCGTAGAAGCGATGGCCAGAGAACATTATAGATATGTGTTGAATTTCGTAGATGACCATTCAGGTTTAATAATGGTTTACTTTTTAAAGAACAAATCTGATACCCTGCTAGCAACTAAGAAATATCTAGCCGACATGGCCCCCTACGGTGAAATCAAGTGTATTCGCCCTGACAACGGTACGGAATTTACCAATAAAGACTTTTACTAATTAACCATCATATCAGGCATGAAACATCAGCTCCTAGATCGCCACACCAAAACGGGACTGCTGAACGTGCGTGGCGGACACTTTTTGAAATGGCAAGATGCCTACTCATTGAATCAAAACTCCCTAAAAACCTCTGGATGTATGCACTTATGGCAGCAGCCTATATACGCAACAGGTGCTTTAACAAAACACTATCTAAAACTCCATACGAATCTTTCTGCGGTAAAAAAACAAATTTAAGCAGAATGCATATATTTGGTTCAACTTGCTTCGCATATATAGAGAAAAAGAGTAAATTGAATATTAAAACCGACAGAGGTATATTTCTTGGATACGATAAAAACAGTCCAGCCAATTTAATATTTTTTTCCTGAAAAAAATAAAATAAAAAGAATCCGGTGTGTAAAATTCACAGACACGTTTAATTTTACAGACGAAAACCTGTCATATAAAGAGGATGAAATTATATTACCTCAAATAATTAGAACAAATGAAAACAATAAAAATGACGGAGACGAGAGTGTCCATGATGATGATGATGATGATGATAAAGTCGAAAGATATCCCAAAAGAAATAGAAGACGACCTGATTTTTTTGTGGTCGACAATATAAAAGATTATCAAATCGACTATTGCTATTCAATGAAAAATGCGCCAAAAAGCTTCAACGAAGCAATTAATTCAGAACATTGTGATGAATGGAAAATTGCCATGAAAAAAGAAATAGATGCCTTAACCGAAAATGATACCTGTACGGTAGTGCCTCTCCCAAGAGATAAACATGTTATTTCTACCAGATGGGTCTTTACAAAAAAGAGTACAGCATCAGACGTAGAACAGTACAAAGCAAGATTTGTTGCTAAGGGGTGCTCTCAGATTTACGGTAAAGAATACTTTTCTATGTTTTCGCCAACCACAAACCTAACGACAATCAGAATTTTAATGCAAGTCGCATCACAATATGACCTAAACATCCATCAAATGGACGTAAAAAATGCTTATTTGAATGCCCCAATAGACTGTGAAATTTATATTACCCCTCCAGAGGGATTTACAATGAAAAATAAAAATAGCGTGTGGTGACTTAACAAGTCATTATATGGTCTAAAGCAGAGTGCTCAGTGTTGGAACACAGTATTCCATGATCATATTATTAAACAACAATTTAGACAATGCGCTGTAGACCCCTGTTTATATACCCAACACAAAGACGATAAACTACTGATTTTGGTTTTGTGGGTCGATGATATTTTAATCGCATCAAATTGCGACATAATGTTAACTGATGTTAAGAACAAATTAAGTAAAAGATTCAAAATGACCGATTTTGGCAAAATATCCTGGTTTCTGGGGATAGAATTTACTCAAAGCAAAGGACTTGTTACGATGACTCAATCGAGATACATCGACACTATTAAAATTGCAAGAAACGCTCTACACTGGTCGAAAATGATATTAATAAAAATATACACACAGAATCTGAAATAATAAATGACACACAATATCACAAAATTATAGGTTGTCTTATATATTTAATGACTGCAACCAGGCCCGACATATGCTATACAGTAACAAAACTGTCACAAAAATTATCACGACCGACAATGAAGGATTTAAACAGAGCTAAACAAGTCCTACGTTATTTAAAAGGAACCAAAGAACAGAAGTTAGTATTTAGAAAATCAAGAAATCCCCTAAAATTAGGTTTTTCGGATTCAGACTGGGCAAACGACGAGGATCGCAAGAGTGTATCTGGATATTGTTTCAGACTCTCAGAAAATGGGCCTATTATTTCATGGAAATTTAAAAAGCAACAGATTGTATCTCTCTCTCCGTGTGAAGCAGAATTTATCGCGCTCACACACACGACCCAGGAAGCACTCTACCTTAAAAATATCCTGAAGACTATTTTAGAGCCAGAATTGATTACAAGCCCCGTAGTAATTGTGATAATCAAGCCAGTATAGTCTTAGCACAGAACACGATAATCAACCAAAGATCTAAGCATATAGATATAAAATACCATTTCATAAAAAACAAGATAAAAAAGGAATCCATTATTTTGAATTACATATCATCAAAACAAAATATCGCTGATGTATTTACGAAACCGGCGACACGGATAAAGCTACGTTTTTTCTCAAAACTTGTTGGTGAATTCGACTGAATAATTTTTTTTTTCTTTCACTGCCCTGTATGTATATAGATTTCTATATATTAAAAATACAGACCAGCGAAGTTCCACTTATGAGAAGGCTCTTACTCTTTTTGCATGAATATCAACGGAAACCCCTAGGGGTAATGCTCAGAGTATATAGATTTCTATATATATAAAAAATAGTCCTGGACAAGACGTTAAACTGTATCCATTTTATTTGTATTAACACTTTAATCTACTAATGCGTAACTAATACTTTTGCTTAAAAAACAAAAAATAAAAAAATCTTTGTAATTTTCCTTTTTGATATTTGAACACAATTAAAAATGGCATCTTTTTAAATGCAAAAATTCTATGGGCCAAATGATTTCTAATTTTTGTTATGTCTAAGTAAATATAAAAATATATATTTATTTTTGAGCAGAACAAACACAAGGGACTTCCCCATTATAAAAAATAGGGAGGATGTTGCAATATTTTGGAGCTATAATGGGGTATGATCCCACACAGTCGGACGATTCTATTTATAAACGATGCTGCTAAGAACTGACGAATCAAATTAATTCACGTTCTGCTACCAACCAATCAGAAACCAGAATTGCTTCATAAATATTAAACCTTTTCTGGAGCAATTTCACATGTTCTTTTCCTGGGTTTCGACACGGTAAGAATATTTTGTTCTGTGGAACTGTCTACTACACACAAGTCACCTTCCAGGACTTGTGTGTAACAGCGAACCATCTGAAACTGTTTCTGAAACTCAAAATGGCTTACACTTCTAGAACATATCAACCTTTATTAGATAAATTTTAAATCCAGCCATTTTGCTGAAAGTTTTGACATTTGTCTAAGAACTTCCCCCAGCTCCATGAAAAAGAAAAAGAAAAAAGAAAAATCTTCACGGATTCAATGTAGTTTTTTTTTTTTTTTAATTTAGTACTCCCCCCTTCTTTCTCCTCACTATAATGTCTGTAGCCATACTTTTTTTTAATCCTAACTTCAATTTAGCTATGTTGAGCAAAGTTCGAAAATGGTTAACTAGCACTTTCAATTTTTGCATGTTTTAATTCATAATGTTTAAAGATAGTCTTTTTATAATCATATATATATATATATATATATATATATATATGGTGGATTCTCTCATCGAAGATGATGAATGAGGGTTCAGTATGCAATCTTCAGCAGCTCTTGTGACATCACATGCATAATTGCAATCCTGTAGATGTCCGGCACACTCCACTGCAGATGCTGAACTTTCATATGCTCGTCGGTCAAAGATGCCTTCTCGAGTGAACAGATAACCCTGCTTTGCTCCATGCTCTGAAACCACAGTGGCATACATATTCATTTTTAGGTGGATTTTTCTTGTGTTTTGCCTTCATATTTGCATGAAGGGCATCCCTATGACAAAGGCGGTTATGTTCAAATTCTTTGGTCCCCAAGAAACACATCTTCCTCCATTCTCTGCGATCCCTTGCTGCACTCTCTCAGGAACTCAGAGAAATTCCACAACATTTCAGGTCGTCTTTTAGTTTATCTTTATAACGAAGCAGGGGACGCCCTATTAGATGGCAAGAATTTGTCAGTTGCCCATAAAAAAGTTGCTTAGGAACTCGAGTCATCCATTCTTACAAGTTAACCCAACCACCGCATTTGTATCCTGATCAAAAATGATTCAATACCAGTGATTTCACATCTCTCCAGTAATTCACTATTCGGAACACGATTCTGCCATCCAACATTGCAAATAAAATACAGGCATCTCATATGGAAGTAGTCAAGCTGATTTATATGCTTGCAGTACAAGGTCCACGTTTCGGCACCATACAGAAGAGTAGGCAGAACAACAGATTTGTAGACTGCCACCTTAACTTTTAGAGACACATTGTGGCTGTTCCAGAGTCTGTGTCACAACCTACCAAATGCCTCACTAGCTTTATTAATTCTACTTTGGATGTCCTTTTCAAATTTAGCATCATCAGACACAACAGATCCGAGGTATGTAAAAGAAGATACTGTTTTCAAAGGTTCACCATCAACATATACCACTGGTTGTGAAGAGGACGTAGCGTTTGGGTTTGGCTGGTGAATAATTTCAGTCCTTTTTTATGCTAATTGTAAGATCAAAGGGCTTACATGCATCAGAAAAGCTATTGAGGATGTTTTGCATGTCATCAAAACTATGGGTGACAAGAGCACAGTCATCAGCATAAAGGAGGTCAAAAACAGTCTGCACAGAAGTCTTGATTTTGGCCTTGAACCGTTGCTGGTTAAATAATCCTCCACTTGATCGATACTCAACACCTATGCCTCCTGAGGTTTTCCTGAAAGCTGTCTCAAGCATCACCAAAAAGAAAAGAGCAAATAGGATCGGTGCAAGGACACATCCTTGCTTAGTTCCATTTGACACTTCAATGGTTCATAGCCATATTGTACTGTCACCACCATTCCCCAGTGAAATAAGATAATCACATTCAACCTTGTCTAGAATACCAAGCCTCCTCAAAACAGTCCACAGGGCATCCCTAGAGATGGTATCAAATGCCTTTGTGAGGTCAACGAATGTGACAAACAAGTCCTTATTCTGCTCCCTCGCTTTTTCCTGTAGTTACCGAAGGCTGAAGATCATGTTCACAGTACTTCCTGCCCTAAAATCACACTGAGTTTTTGGGAGCACAGTTTTATAGATTGAACCATTGGGTCTGTTTAGGATTACACGAGCTAGAATCTTACCACAACAGACAAAAGAGAAATTCCTCTATGGTTATCACACTCACACTTATTTCCTTTGTGCTTAAACAGGTGAATAATTGACGCGTCTTTGAACTGTTGTGGCACAGTACCAAGTTCCCATATTAATGAAAACAGGGCACTTAGTTTCCTGATTAACAGTTGGCTTCCACATTTGTATACTTCTGCAGGTATGCCGTCATCACCTGGAGCCTTACTATTTGAAAGTTGCTTTACAGCCCATTCAATCTCCTGCATGGATGGACTATCAGCAAGCACCTCGATAGTTGGCCTATGAGGAATATTATCAATCACTCCTCGATCCACTGTTGATTCTGTTTAAAACATTTGAAAACATTTGTGTGTGTGTGTGTATATATATATATATATATATATATATATATATATATATATAAAACATTTGAAAACATTTGTGTGTGTGTGTGTATATATATATACACACACACACACACAGAATCGACATAAAACGACTCATTTGAGGTTGATATGCTATAAAACTAATAATTCTAACTATTAGGCATCATTAAATGAACAATATACCAGAAGAAAGCTGAACAGCATATCATTTAAAACAATTGAAATACAAAACAACGGAAGCAACTTGATTAAGAACATGCAAAGTTATTTCCCCTTACCTTTAACTGATTCATTAATTCTTCTTTGTAGGCAGCTTGATATTTCTGTGCATATTTCTTGTTAGTAATTTCGGCATTATTACTGAAAAAATACAAAAAAAATTGGCATTATAATATATATAATAGTAAATGAACTCGCACACACACAAAGTTCCTTTTATATAACAGTAGAGACATTTTTTTCTAATCATTCAGACACGGTAATGTTTTAATGTATGGTTAAGTGGAAGTTTTAGTTATTTAGAACTGCTCTAAAGCTTCACCGCTCACTCATTTTTCGACCAAATTTCAAACAATTATTACAGTTTATAGATCACCTCAGCTATATTATAAAAAAATTTTTTTTTTCAATTTTCGCTCAGTAAAACAAAAGTTATAATGAATTTAGTGGTTTTCAAAAATCATAAAAAATATGTAAGGAGGTGAGCAACGTTTTTTATGACTTGATTCCATAGCAACCACGTTGCTTCAGCGACTACTGTTGCTATTGATCCACTGTTGTCACGAAACGAGAAGTAACAAGTGAAACAGAAAGAATGAAGGGGAGATAATTAGGGAATTTTATTGAAGCAGACGAGTGCCATACATTATTATTACATATGTGTAATGTTACGTTTATGGAGGCAACAAAATAAGACTGAAATTAAACTTCTCTATATCTCATTCCCTATCACAGATGGTTACGTTTCCAACCCGTTTCCCAGACCAGCAAGAACAACATGCATCACTTCTAGATCTGTTTCTGACCACAGTTCCCGATGATTGTGTTATGAATGCCCACAACCAATTTGGGAACGCTGATCATGCAGTGATAATGGTTGAAATCGCCCTAAACTGTAGAGTCATTGCTCAAAACAATGAGATATTATAAAAAGGCTGACTGGGAAACCATCGGGGATCTCATCAGAGATGCCCTATGGCAAAATATCTTTTCACTTCCTGCTGAACAGTGCGCAAATGAGACCACTGAATGGTTCAAAACGGCAACTGAAGCACATGTTTCCCCGCAGAAATTTTATAGCAAGCCCCACTTTCTCCAATGGCTTACTTCTACTTATGTAGCTGCCATCGCGCAAAGGCAGCATGCGTACCGCAGATTTAACTGACATAAGTCCAGTTCAAACAGACAGAAGTATATAGAAGCCAGAAGTAACTGTAAGAAAGAAATAGCGACAGCTAAGAGAGAATTTACTGAAACCACCAAAAAATGCATCGAAGCACAGAAATTAGGAACCTGTGACTTCTGGAAAATCTACAAAAGTGTAGTAAATAATGGACAATCAACAATTCCCCCACTATCCAACAATCATGAGGTTGTTTGCTCAGCAACCGAGAAGGCTAACATGCTTGCCAGCCGGTTTGCCTCCAACTCCACACTGGACCCTGCTAACAACCTCCTCCTTGACTTTCCTTTGCGGACAGACCCCACACTAGAATATCTGAAAATCACCCCTTCTCAGGAGCATGCTATCATAAAAAATCTTGACACTTCAAAAGCATGTGGACCTGATCTCGTCCCGGCTGTGCTATTAAAAAAGTGCTCTGCCAAAGTAGCTCAAGTTCTCTCCAAACTTTACAACAAATGCCTTAATGAATCTTCCTTCCCTGCCTGCTGGAAAATTGCTTCTGTGGTACCAGTTTTCAAGAATTATGACGAAAGAACTGACCCAGTAAATTATCGCCCCATTAGCCTCCTCCCACTTTTCGCCAAAATATTTGAGTCCATAATTAACCAAGCTCTAGTCCATCACCTTACAGATGCTAAACTTCTGACTGACCAACAATATGGATTCAGGCAAGCCTGTTCCACACCATTCACTGGACAAAACAGGGGAGGGTAGAGCGATAGCTGTAGATATATCTAAGACAAGGTATGGCATGAATATAGATATATCTAAGACAGGGTATGGCATGAAGATCTTCTCAGGAAAATCAGATCATACGGCATCACTCGAAGAATATTTAACATAATTAAATCCTTCTTAGAAAAGAGAAAAATTCAAGTTGTCCTTGACATACATCTAAACAATATGATATAAATGCAGGAGTGCCTCAGGGGTCTATCCTTGGACCTCTGTTATTCCTAATATTCATAAATGACCTCCCTGACAAAAGTGTCTGTGAGATGGGTATATATGCTGATGACACCACACTATAACGACATGACAGGAAAACAAATGAACACGTATCTAGAGAAATGGCAGAAACACTAGAGAATGACCTCTAATCTGTAGTGGAATGGGGACAAAAATGGATGGTCACATTCAATGCTGCCAAGACTAAACTTGTTTCCTTCAATAATTACAAGAAACCTTCTCTACCACCAATAGCAATGGTCAAAGACTCTTTATCTGAAAGTACATCTTTTAAACTCCTCGGCCTAACGTTCACAGGAAACATGAGTTGGAACAATTAGATTTAGAGCATTGCCAGGACCGCTGCAAAGAAGGTAGGTTCTCTCTACCGTGCTAGAAAGCTACTAACACCCAAAAGTATCCTGTACCCCTTTAAAGCCACCATTGGCCCATGTATGGAGTATTGTTGTCATATTTGGGCTGGTGCATCTGTTACTAGTCTCTCGCTCCTAGACAAGGTTCAAAAGAGAGTCGCCAATCTGATAGGTCCTGGACTGTCATCTCAACTTCAGCCTCTGTCCCAGCGATGAAATGTAGCATCCCTCTGCCTGTTCTACAAGTACTTTAATGGTGAATGCTCTGACGAACTGCAAGCACTTGTACCCCCTCAACGTAAATACCCTCGACAAACCCGGCAAGCAGCTAAATCCCACCCCTTCACAGTAGAGATCCCTAAATGTAAAAGAGCTTTCTACTCCAGTAGTTTCTTCCTCAGAACAGCTAGACTTTGGAATTCTATTCTGGGTTTATGCTTCCCCAACTGTACTGACATGCAGAAGTGTAATGTAAACCGACATCTCGCTGCCCAACTCCCCACATAGTACCTCTGTAGCTTATGTCCTCGATAGTAGCCCCCTACATCAAAGTGGCAATGTGCCTTGTTTGGGGTGAAAATGTAATTAAAAATAAATAAATAAATAAATAAAATAAACAACGAGCAAGTGAAGTTATTGGAAGCCTGGAAAAAAATCACAGATTACAATAGAAAATGTGAGCATGAAAAGGGATATGGTTAAGCTTAAACATGGAAAAGTAAAGGACTAGTTGTTAAAACCGGAAAAGAAAAGGACAAGATATTCAAGTAAAAAATATAATGAATTTATAACTTAAAATATTGCAGCATTAAAATTTTTTTAAATTCAATTTAACATTACATAATCAATTCTTAATGCTGCAATATTTTAAGTTATAAATTTACTAGCATTTCAGCCCGGCGTTGCCCGGGTGTTTGGAGGTGTATGCTGAGCAGAAAAAAAACAAAACTGTAATCTTTTTAATTTTGACCCCTATTATGACCCCTTAACATTTATTGTTTTAGGCTCAAATCAAGTTATGAAGTTAGATCCATGTCCAAGGAACCTTTATCTGAAATTTCAAGTGTTGACCAAAAATTGTCGGAGGAGTTTGGTAAAGTTCTTAAAAGTCAAATCGTTGAACTTTGACCCCTTAATCGTCAAATTTCTGGCCGAAATCCGGTCACATCGATTTTCCCAAATCTCAGTAACCTGTATATCAAATTTCGAGTCTGTAGACTTAAAATTGACAGAGTTATTGCATATGGAAATGTACACACACAGACACACACACACACTTTCACTTTTATAGATATATAGATATTGCCAAATACCCAGCTTGTGAGATTAGACATCTGGACTGTATTTTCACAATTATGTCCAATATCCAGTATGTCAAAGGAAGGGACAACATTGTCCCCAATGTTTATCAAATTCCAGTGTCAACAGTGGAAGACAGCTCACTCAGCCAAGGCCTGATAGCAGAGGTCCAGAAATCTGATGCAACCTTCCCTGAAGTCTTAGCAAACACCTCTGAAACTGAAAGAATTCCTGGCCTCTTTCAGCTCATAATATTATAGTATGATACTAAACTGATTACCTCAGAGTCTACATACCTTTGGCACTCAGAAGGCAAATATTCAATCACCTATATGAATTGTCACATCTCAGCAAACGCGCAAGGGTCAAACTCATTGTCAATTGTTTCGTTTGGCTCAACATGAACACCGAAATTCGTGAATGGGTTTCAATGTGGCTTGAGTGCCAGAAATGCAAGGTACATCATTACATGAAATCCCCGCCAGGCACATTCAGCAACACTGATGCATGTTTCAGCCATATCCACATAATTGGACCTCTACTAGAGGGCGGCAGTACTAGGGGTCTATCTTCAAAAACCATTTGCACCTAGCTTAATCTCTTCATTAGGATGATAATAGATAGAGAAAAAAAGAATTTTTGAAAAAAAGTCATTTTTGGCATGTGGGGGGCTTTTTTTTACGATATTGCACCCCCCCCGGGGGGACCCAAAATCACCATTTGCAGCAAAAAATTTACATTATGCAGAATTGCATGCACCTAAATGTCCTAAATGGATACAAATTGGTATAGATAGTTGAGACTGATGATTTCTAGCCATTTTTGAGGCATTTTTGGGTTTATAGGATGAAAAGAAGGGCCAAAATGAGCCGAAATTTGCTCAAAATTACCAGAAATCTTAAAAAATCAGCTATTTGGCTACTATGTTACTCCTAAAACGTCCGAAATGACTATGAATGGACTTAGTTGGCTAAAACTTACATTCCCCCATAATTTCTAGCCATTTTTTGAGGCATTTTTGGGTTCCTAGGATAAAAAGGTCCAAAATGAGCCGAAATTTGCCCAAAATTACCCAAAACTTAAAAAATCTGAAATAATTTTTTTTTATTCTGCTTTAAATTGCCCCCCCCCCCATTTTGGGGAGCCTGGCCCCCACACACATACACATTAAAAACCAAACTCATACAAATGGTCACCCATCTGGTACTGGCCAGCCTCAGCTGAAATTTTCGTCACTGAAAAATAAGTTTTTTTAGCCTGTTTGGTCTTCCATAGTTTTCTTCTTATCAAACGCAAACGTAAACAGTGTCGATCTAGACTCTAGATCGACGCGAAATATCTGGTTACCTATATGAATAAGTGGAATTATTTGAAATTCAGGTACTTATAATATTTTTGCATATTCTCTTAGAAAATCATCCTAAATCTTAGTTAGACAATAAATAAATAAATTAATTATTTCAAAAACCTTTCTTTTTTAAATATTTTTGTGCAAGACAAAAAATGTCAATTGTTAACTTTTTGGGAAAATTAACAGCGAAAGGCGGCAAACGTTTTCAAACGGGATCGAAAAAAATGATGCTATTTTTAACACAAAGGGCACAATATTTATCAAACTTTTTTTTTTTTTGTATCGATTATTCAAAGCATGCTCTGTTTAATAATGGTCATGCATTATTCGGCTCGCTAAAAAAAAATTGTTAATTTATTTATCAAAAATTTTAAAATGGCTTTTTTCGTATAAATATTAAAAAATTTTTTTTTTTGTTTTGCTTAACTTAAATTAATTATTTTACTTAACATATTCACCGAATTTCACACTTCAAAACTCAAAAGCGGGATAATTAAACACAATCGAAGTTCTGATATTCAGACGTCAAAATAAGGTATGCAAACAATTTTTTTTTTTTTTTTACTCTATAATTCTGTTCCTTACAACAACACAATATCTCGTGTTCAGTTTCAGATGATTATTTTAAGCATATTTGTTCCCACTTCAAAACAAGGGGGGGGTTGTAAGCAAAAAAATATATATATAAATATCGTTTATGAAAAATAAGTACACTGTTATAAAGTTCATTCTTCTAATAATCGCTGAAAATTTCGTATTGATCAGATAATTACCTAATTTTTGGTAGATTTTAAAAAAGACGGTCCGTCAAAAAGTACTGACCTGCCCCCCCCCCCAGTTTTGGCGGTGCCTATCAAAGTCTATCGCTATCAGCTAAAAAACGTAAGCCATTAAAGTAGTGAAAAGGGAAGTAATTATGTCCTCTGTATTCACAATCTTCAAGGTGTTCACACCCAGGGAAAATGCCATTTCCCAAAATTTTCCGTAAAAATTACTTTTAACTATAAATAATTTTCTACTCAATGAATTTTCGTACTTTTGGGATATATTACTATTTTCGACATAATAAAGTACTGTTGTAGTGTTACTGTTGTTGTTGCCTAAAACAATATATTTTAAAAAATTGATCTGTCGAGTCTATCTTAACAAGCACCAATTAAAGTTGACGTTCTCTAAGTAACTTCTATTCCGACTTGTTCACGAAGATGGAGACTATATTTCCGACTTTATTCTTATTTCGGGGTTACCCGTGTGTACCGCGAAACTTGTTAAAGACCTAACTTACTAATTTGGTGCTTATGCATTTTTTGATACTGCGACCGTGCTATTTTTAAATAGTTTTTCAGGTTAAATTCAAGTTTCTTTTTTAGGTACTCATGCAGAGAAAAAATATTTCTATTACTTTTAAAACAACTGTAATAGTTTATTTTGGAAGTATAATCCATAAAGAAAATAAATAACCCACTTTTAACAGAGAAATTCCGAGATTTTTATATTGTATTCGCAGTTTCGTGTTAGGGGTGTCAAAAATTCCTACAAAAATTCTGATACACCTAGTGATGCGTCGCGATGCGTGCTGAAATAATAACGTTATTATTTAAAAAGCCATTCTTAACATGGGGAGGGGAGGGTCTTTTGCACCTATTCTATTCTGTACTTTAACCATACAATTGAATAAAAAAAACATAAAACTTTAATTAAACGTGGAAATACGATTTAAAGAATAACGCGGATCACTCTCTGCATTAGCACCCTTTTTTTTTTTTTTTCTTTTTTTTTTAATTGTTAAGTGGAAGCACAGAATAGTTACAAAACTCCCTCCTATGTGAGGAATGGCTTTCAAAATAACGTTATTATTTCAGCACAATACCAAAAATGCACAAGTACCTAAATAAAAGAAATTGTTTGGAAGTAATGTAAAAACCTATTTGAATCCAAATAATTTGCGTGACTGAAATAAGAATTACTCAATTTTCCTATTCGGCATCAAAAAATAAACATATGGTCTAGTTATTTATTTTTTTAATTTACAGGGAGCTGGGTAATTAATTAAATAAGTTAAACAAGCAATTCGTTATACACATATATAGTTTCACTATTGATAATGAAACTTATTTGGTATATTTAAGGAATCACTCCAGCCTCAAACTGATTATTGGTTGGTTATTTAGGGGGTTCCCCGTTAACAACATTACGACTGTTTTCAATATCAACATTGTTCCAAGAGCTTAAAAAAATTAAATAACATTAAAATTTTTTTTTTTTTTTTTTCAAAATTAAATACTCGCTTAGAGACGAAACTAATTCTATGAATGCTTATCTTAAAATATTGCAAATATAACGATTCATTCATTATTCGCTTCCTCTTTCGATGCCACCATTTTCAGGAAAGAAAAGAGAAAATAAGTGATTCTTTTAAAAGCCATGGTGTACCTTTTTACAACTTTGAAATTAGGGTAAAACTATACAAACACCGTGACAGCGAATTAACCCTAACCCTAACCCCTAACCCTAACCCTAACCCTAAACCTAACCCTAAACCCTAACCCTAACGCTGTCACGGTGTTTGTATAATAATACCGAAATTAGGCTTGGGTTTTAAATAAAACTTGCGAAAATAAATATGATTTTGTGCTCCTCGTAAAGTTATGTTTACCTTTCTTGCTGCGACTCTGGTTCAGCATGACATTTTCTTAAACCACTTGCAGCGTATTCGGAAGTCTGTTTTGTTAAACCTTTCCCGTCTGTTTTACTTCTAGGAACGGAGGATAATTCGAATGTCGGCTGGCGACTAATATTCAACCATTGGTTGTAATGGTCCAATGTGATTTCAGGAGTGAGAATGTTTGTATTGAAAGACATTATCGATAAAAACAACGCTGAAATTGAACGTCAACAAACATGAAACTAAAACCATTCTTTAACTCCTTACTTTCGTATCTAGATTTTTCATTTAATTTTGTCCATTCATTTCATGTCCGTAGTTTCGTATTAAAAAAAATGTTGTTTATTAAATATTTCAAAACGAACAGTTTTTCTCAATTATTAGACGTAGCATATGTATGTAGCATCTGATCGCATATTTTTTCTAGCCTGAGAGACAGTACAATCACGAACGAATCCATATTACACTTCTTTCCCGCCTAGGACATAATGGCTGGGAGGATGGTATCATGACGAATGAACATGCTACATTACCAATTCTTCCAAAGATTATCCTCCCTGCCTGAGAGAACATAAGAGATAGTACATTATACTTTCCAAAAGAAGAGGTAATACCTGGGAGGATGTTTTATTTATTTATTTTACATAGGCATCACCACTTATAAAGGCCAAGAGGCCACTCGAGGATAATGGTTAAAGAATGTACAGTAGAAATTGGACAATATAGTAATCGTTAGTAAATGGAAATTCGGTAAATTTGTTAACAAGTGGAAGGGCTAATCAAGAACTTGTTTACGTTAGACTTGAAGACAACCTATCGGAATTTATCGTGCTTCCAGATAAATTCAGCGCTAAAGTAACTAAGCTGAAAAAAAAAATGACAGCATGGAATAAAAGAGGGGAGGGGGTAAAGAATGAAATATAAAGGCCTTGAGTTGAAACGAAGAAAAATTTTTATTTACAATAAGTTGCAAATTTTTCCCTTTGCGGGCATTACACTTAAGAAACACCAAGGTAACATATTATGAAAAAAACAACAACACTGGTTCTTATAAAGATGTGTGTATCCATTAACGAATACAATAATAGTATTCAAAATAATATCTCCTAATCACACTCGCATATGAAATTAACTTTAGGAGCATACTCACAATTGAAAGCCAGTCAGGCACGTGCCTTTTTCTTTTTTTTTTGTTTAAAGTCCTTTTAGAATTTTCTCTCCCTCCATGTTGCGTGCAAACCGTAGACACACAGATGAATTTCAGGAGCAAGACCTCGTCGCTTGTCCGGATAGGAAATTCCAAAATTCCTTGTCATGTAAAAAGGTATTTTCTTTAAAACAATTTCACTCCCTCTAAAATAAGTGCAAAACCGTAGTCACTTAGTTAATTTTCAGAAGTCTGTCTCGTCACAGCTGGGTATTAATTTCTTGCCGGGTTTTCTTCTTTGAAGGGGGCTCATCAAAATTCCATTTTCAGCGCCGGGCAATGAACCACGTTCACTCTCCACATCAGCAGAATTTCAAAAGAGGACGAAATACGCGCTGGGCTCATGACGTCATCACAGAGCTAGCATTTTCCTTTTCTTAAATTAAAGGGAGTTTCGTACAAATCCAAAATATACAAAACTAAAAATCATAAAGGATACAAAATACAAAAATCATATATAAGAACCAGATAAACAATAATAAATGTAAACAGGGGGGATGCAATATTATTGGTACAAAAAAAATTCCAACAAACCATATTGTAGTCAGCTGGAAAGCAGGAAAACGGAAGACAATTCCACAGGCGTGCAGTTCTAAGAAAGAAGCTTTGTTCATGGAATCTACGTTTAGGTTTAGGCACAGATAAAGATTGGGGGGAATTATTGATAGTTTTAGAAAGTTGAGTTTATGCTTTTCGGGCACTCCCTAATAAAATAAATATTTCAACACAAGCTACTGAATAAACGAACAAACGACTTCGTAAAACTTGCAAGGAAAAGGTTTATTGAAGCAAGGGCATGATGCCATTTAGATATAGCTAGGATAGAACTCGTCTGCCTTTGCCCGGTAGTTAATCCCAAGTGGGAATTGTAGATACCGGTGTAGGCAGAGAGAGAGTGTGAGGAAACAGGTCCGCTCTCTTTGACATCTTGCTGGAAAAGGGTAGAGTTTTTCTCGTCCAGGACGGAAGCAGTTAAAGTTCCTTAAGGGGGTAAGGAAGATCCTTGCGCTATGCCTCTGATTGGTCAGTATGTGCCATATCGCACAGTCAGGGGAAGCACTGACGCACAAGAAAAGAGTTCTATTTGTTTCTGCTACATAACCCCCTGCTTAGGCTGAAAGCTGACAGAGAAAAGGGTAGCAGAACGAATAGCAAAAGAAAAATTAAATAAAAATGTCAATTTATTCACGTTATGTTTTGTTTTTACGAAGAAAAAAAAATGTTCTTAGTTTTCTGTAAAAAGTTGGGGAATATTTTTTTTTTTTATATAAAACGTTCTTTTTTGTAGAAAGGAGAGAAAGAAAAATTTCTTTTTTAACAGAAATATACAGTTTTACATAGTTTCTTTGGCCAATGTATCCATCGGCCACTACGTGTAGTGGTCACATAACTGTTCTCACGTGGAGCATTTACCTCAGGTGTATGATGATGCTGTGTGTATGTTGGAGGAATGTGTGGCTCATGTATTAATGTGTCCAGAAAGGCTCTTTTTACCCTATCTATGGAAGCTGTCTCTTTTTTACCACAAATGTCAAGGATAAAAGTTTTATCAGTGAGTGAAAGCACGTGATAAGGGCCAGTGTAGGTGGAGTTAGGGGAGCTTTTACTGCATCCTTTCTAAGGAACACGTGAGTTCATGTTGATATGTCCTTCGGAACCAAAGATTTTATGGTCTGTTCCATAGGGTGCATTGGTGGTAGCTTACTGAGATAGGCTCGTAGTCTGTTGACATACAGAGCTGAGTCAGCTGTTGTATCCTCTATCAGGTTCAGCATCTGACCTGGCAATGATAGAGGTGCTCCATAGACTAGTTAGGCTGCAGAATATCCCAAGTCCTCTTTGATTGAGGCATGATAGCCAAGAAGGACGACCGGTAAGTACTTGCTCCATCACTGTTGGTCAGGGTAAGTGCGTAATGCTGCTTTCAATTGGCGATGGAAGCGTTCTATCATCCCGTTAGAAGCTGGGTGATAGCTCGTTGTCCTAATGCGTGTGATCCCTAGGATCCTGGACAGTTCCTGAAATAGGTGGGAATTCGAATTGTATGCCACGATCAGTGGTGATGGTGGTGGGAACTCCGTAACGCGATATCCAGCCTGATATAAGGGGTCGCGCTACAGACTCAGCCAAAATGTCTGTGAGGGGAATGGCTTCAGGCCACCGTGTAAAACAGTCTATACAGGTCAGGAGATACCTAAATCCCTGACTGATCGGCCAAGGTCCAACCAAGTCTATGTGAATGTGGCTAAACCGAGCGTCTGGGTTGCTGAATGTTCCAAGGGGTGCACGGATATGCTCGTGTACCTTTGACTTTTGGCAAGATACACAGGAACGTGTCCAGGCAGTGATATCGCGCCTCATTTTTGGCCAGAAAAATCTAGCTGTAATCAGCTTCACTGTGGCTTTGCATCCAGGGTGTGCCAGGTTGTGTAAAGTCTCGGAAACAACTCTACGATGAGTCTTTGGAACAAATGGTTGAGGTGAATCCGTTGAGGTGTCGCAGATGATCTGCGTGTCCGAGGTAGGTACGGACAGGTATGCAAATTTGCAAGTCGCAAAGTCAGGTGACGATTGATCCAACGTGTCTAGACTAGGCTGGTCTAAGGCCATCTGTTGTAAATCGATATCCGATGGTGAGGACAGAGAATAATTGAGAAGGCGAGACAAGGCATCTGCCGCTGTGTTCTGCTCACCCGAGATATGACGCATATCGCTGGTAAATTGCGAAACAAAATCCAAGTGGCGTGTTTCGCTGGGAGAATATTTGTCCGGCTTAGAACGAAGTGCATATGTAAGCGGACGGTGATCAGTGTAGATCACAAATTGATGACCCTCGAGTGAATGTTGGAAGTGTTTCACTGTGAGAAATATTGCCAGCAGTTCACGGCCAAACATGCTGTAACGTTGTTCTGCCGGTTTCAATTGTTGTGAAAAGTATACATGAGGTTGTAACTGTTGTTGATGCTGCTGTTGCAACACTGCACCTGCAGCTGTGCCTGAGGCCTCAACGACCAGTGAAAACTGGGCATCGGGTACAGGATGTGCAAGTAAAGATGTTGTCGCTTGTTTTGTTTTCACTTCATTGAAAGCTTTAAGCTGGACCTCATTAAGTGAGATTTGCTCATTTTTCTTCTTCCTGTTGTGTAACAGGTCGGAAAGAGGAGCTAGAAGGTCCACACAGTGTGGGATAAAGCGTCTGTAGTAGTTCAACAGACCAAGGAAGTGCCTTAGTTGGCGGAGTGAAGTAGGTAGTTGAAAGTTTTGCAGAGTCTTCACCTTTTCTAGTAACGGAGATATACCGTCTGGGCTGATAATGTGGCCCAGGAAAATAATGTCTTAGTTTTTCATTTTTTTTATACGGTGACGAAGAAAAAAAAATGTTTCCGTGACGAATTTTTTTTTTTATATATATATATCCTTCTCAGAGGTGTGAAGTTTGTTCATAGTATTACTTTTCTTGAGGAAAGTATTTCAGGAATTTCTGCTGCTTGCTCAGATGAGGTAGAAGTCCGGCTTGCCATTCAGTAAACTTGTGTACACGTCAGGTCACCATTTTAGGGAGTTGAGTTAATGCTATGATGCCATTTAGGATAGAACTCGTCTGCCTTTGTAGATATCGGTGTAGGCAGAGAGACAGTGTGAGGAAACAGGTCCGCTCTCTTTGACGTCTCACTGGAAAAGAATAGAGTTTTTCTCGTCTGGGACGGAAGTAGTTATAGTTCCTTAAGGGGGTAAGGAAGATCCTTGCGCTATGCCTCTGATTGGTCAGTATGTGCCATATTGCACTGACGCACAAGAAAAGAGTTCTATTTGTTTCTGCTACATAGTGTTTTCAGATAAACGAGTGTTTCTTGTGAAAGTTTGGTGAGGGGGAACCATAGACTGAAGCTCAGTCGAACACTTTTCATGAAAATGATGATAAAGCAGAGACAAACTCGCAACATCTCTTCTGTGAGATAGAGGTTGCAGGAAAGAGAAAAGGACATCTCCTACAAGGCTACGAAGTCTATTTTGAACTCTATCAAGGCAGGACAAGTCCTTTCTAGCAGCTCCTGCCCAGATGTGGCAACAGTATTCCATCCTTGGACGTACCTGGCTCTTATATAGATAGAGAATTGCATCAGCAGTGAGATATCTACTGGATCGATACAAGGATCCTACCATTTTTCCAGCGGCCTTGGCAACAGATTTGATGTACGTGTTCCATTTAAGATCAGGCGTAAAGGTAAAGCCCAGAAGCTTGTCAAAACTTGAGGCCTCCTCAAGACGCGATCCATTCATTTCAATTGATGCCAGATGTGGATCAGAGCGATGATGGTTGTGGAAAATTTGTTTCTTCTTTGTTGCGGGGCCAGTTGTCCAGGGACAATTGATCCAACAACTAACACGGTAGACACAGGCAAAAAGTAAACAGCAATAAGGCAAAGAAGGTTGTTTGGTTAAAGATGAGGGTTCTCCTTTTATTTGCAAAGGAAGCGAAAAATTGTATGATCTGGATGCTAGTTGTCCAGAAGGGCACACGTCACCGGAGGCTAAGGTCTGGAGGGCTGGAACAGGTACTCTAGACATAGCATAGTTTAGGGCTGTTTGCTGGGTCTGGGTGATCAGCTGAACATCAGAGTGATCCGGAACAGATGGTGAACACTGAGAACACGGGGGTCAGTGTTAAGGAACGGACGACACTGAGAACGTAGGGTCAGTGTTAAGTAACGGACAACACTGAGAACGCGGGGTCAGTGTTAAGGATTGGACGGTCAGTAGGGAGCCAGGTGCAGGCAAGGTCGCAGACTGAAGGAGCAAGGTGCATGTGAGGTTGCAAGCTGGAGGAGCACGGTGAAAGTGAGGTTGCTGGCCGAAGGAGCAAGGTGCAGCGTTAAGGAACAGACAACACTGAGAATGTGGGGTCAGTGTTAAGGAATGGAGGAGCAAGGTGCAGCAAGGTTGCAGGTTGGAGGAGTGAGGTGCAGCAGGCGAAGTTGCAGGGAAGCTGCAGAAGGAGCTGAAAGGCACAGGAGTGAGCTGGAGGCACCAAGGTGTGTAAATTATATTGTAGACACATTTTACCGGAAGTGAGGGTCAGCTGATCGGATTTGCGTGTGAGTCACGTGATCAGGTTAGCTGGAGCCAGAGAGTTGGATTTGGGACGTAGACAAGAGTAGACGGCTTAACAAGTTGTCCCTTCCCCTTCACTGGGGGTGGGGGACGAACTGACGTGTGTGAAAATAAGACCTTGACCACGCAAGCAAAGAGTTCACTTTCCATTCTTCTGTGATCGATCTGGAAGGTGAATAAAAACTATAAAACCAATTCATTGTCTTGGAGTGAATGAATCTTAGTCCAAAACAGGTTTCCAGTCTCCCCTCCAAGAACAAGATGAATTCCAGGTGGACCAAGATTAACGACACATGAAGAAGGTATGTCCAAAATACATGTACCACACACACACACACACACACACACACACACACACACACACACACACACACACACCTGCATATGAACAATTAAATATGAATATACAACAAATAGACAGAACATTAGACAATCACACACACGGTACCCTTTATGATAACAATACAACATCGAGTGAATCCGAGATGAAGGAAATTGGAGAGAGAATCAGCTTTTAGTCTTAACTGGACTTTAAAACAATTGAATATGTGACGAATCCACAGGAATTGATCATCTCTGGATAAAAAGGAAACTTGGAATATGCATCGAACGGTTTCTAGTT
This sequence comes from Euprymna scolopes, assembly GCF_053919585.1. Taxonomy (NCBI): domain Eukaryota; kingdom Metazoa; phylum Mollusca; class Cephalopoda; order Sepiida; family Sepiolidae; genus Euprymna; species Euprymna scolopes. The sequence continues at coordinate 38,243,044 of NC_136487.1, forward strand.
ACTTAAAACCTCAGCATTGGAGATTTACTCGGAGATGTGAACTTTACCTCGATTTTCTTTATGAAGGAAAATTATCAAGGATTTTCGTCTAATGAACCCGCTTGTGGAAATGCTCCAAAGTATGACTATAAAGTATAATGTAGTATCTCTTCTGATGAAGCTAACAGGTCAATGGAGAATGGATGCATTTAAACGAGGAAATGAAAACCGTTGTTTCTAAAAACTCTAAAAAAAAAAAAAAAAGAAAGGAAAACATGTAAAAGATTGATACAAACCCTGAAGTGCTTTTAGTAAGTGAATCCCCCTCCCACTCTCCTTCTTTCTCGTTCTCTTTCTCTATCTTTCCATCTCTTCCTGCACTACCCTTTTGAATGTTAAAATACAAGAACTTTACTTGAAAGCAAGATAGATGATTCTTGGCAGCCGATCGATTATAGACTTTTACTATCAAGACTTTCTACTAAATAAAAATCTTTTCTTTCAAGTTGCTTTATTTTTCCATTTTCTTTTTCCCCTAAGATGTTAACTATAAAAAAAGGTGACTATAAAAAAAAATAGAGAGAGTGCAGGATAGAAGAGGAAAGAGAGAGAGAGAGAGAGAGAGAGAGAGAGAGAGAGAGATAGAAGGAAAACACTTACTGAGATACTTTTTTTTACAATGGTCGACTACTTTTATCTTTTTATTTGTGCACTGAAAATAATTCAACCAAAGTTGAACACTACCATCTATGGCAGCTCAGTTCTCTCTGATTCGCTCTCCTCTGATCTTGAGCATGTGGTACAATGGGGAAAGTGGTGGCTGTTTACTTTTAATGCATCTAAACCAAGCTCCTATCTTCACATCATGACTGCTCTGATCTTCATCTGGCATCTACTGAAATGAATGGCTCTCATCTTGGGAAGGTTCCATGTTTTGACACGCTTCTGTGCTTGACCTTTACTCCTGATCTGAAATGGAACACATACATCAAATCCGTTGCCAAAACCGATTTTATTAGAGATGCCTCTAAGATAAAACCTTTTCTCTCCCTACTGAACAATGCACAAATGGATCAAAAAAAGGTATAAAAAACATGTCCCTATGCGAAAATTCTTTAAAAAGATCCATTCTGCCGAATGGTTTACTCTGTGCATCTGCTATCATGCATAAGCAGCAAGGATTCCATTGAGTCAAGTGGCATAAGTTAAATACAAATAGACCAAAATTTATAGCATTAATAAGAGTTTAATAGCCGCAACTAAAAGTAGATGAACAGAAAATGCATTGAATCACAGAAATTAGAGACGCTTTGGATTTTGCAAATTACTTCCTCCCAAATTTTCTACTGTGGACAAAAGCCAAACTCAATGATATGATCATCACCCTCCCTTATTCTTGATTTTATAAAAAAAAAGAAACTTGATACCTCAAAATTATGTGGTCCTTATCTAATTCTTGTAATAGTAATAAAAAAATGCTTTGTTGGGCTCTTGAAACTCTTCAACAAATGCCTTGCTGAATCTTACTTCTCTGATAGATGGAACATTTACTCTGTGGTACCAATATTCCAAAATTTCACTAAAAGAACTGACTCACAAAATTATTGCCTCATCAGGATCCTTTCACTCTTTGTTAAAATCTTTGCATGATTAATCAACCTTGCAAAATTGCACCACTTTGTTGATGTTAAACTTCTTTCATAGTATGGATATAGGCAGGCTCATTCTATTGTGGATATCTTAATTGTCACCTCCGAACAAATATACCATACACTAGACAAGGTAGGTGAAGCTAAGGTGTTAGCACTAGATACATCCAAAGCTTCTGGCACGATCTGCCATGAAGATCTGCTCATGAAAATTAATTTATATTGTATTACTGCACGAATATGCAATATAATCAGATCTTTCTTAGCCAAAAGAAAGTTCTGGGTTTTCCTTGTTTTCTGGGCATCTAAACAATATGGCATTAATGTGGATGTGCTCCAGAGTTGCTAATGCCCTGCTGAGGTGCAAACTGATGCTCGCCTTTCTGAATCTTGTTTTGCGAAGTTCCACTTCTTGCTCTTATCTGACTCAGGGTATCAATAGTTCATGTTCAAAGTATGGGATAGTTGCTTGGAGGCTACCGACTCTCTACATGCAATATGTTGTAATTGCTTCTGTACAGTGATGATTGACATATTCAAAGTGTTCAAAGTCATTAAGCTGCTTAGCATCTCAAAATTTTTTACCTCTCGTCCACTGATTCACTATATCTGTGCAAGCTATAATGCAGTGTCTAATGTGCTTTGTGGGGTTCTCCAGGATTACTCTATTATCCATGTTATCCGACATGGTCATCGACAATTTCTCTCATCTGCCATGCTTGAATTTAATTACCCAATGAGATCAGAAACAGTGAGTCATTGATCTATGTTGATGATTTCACTGTTTTCTCTGATACTCTGGCTGTTAAGCTTTCTAGAAGTGTAAGCCATGTTTAGTTTCATTACAGTTTCCGATGGTTCATCGTTCTACACAAATCTTGAGAGGTGACTGGGTTGTAGTAGACAGTTCCACAGAGCAAAATATTCTTACCGTGTTGAGACGAAAAAAACATGTGAAATTGCTACAGAAAAGGTTTAATATTTATGGAGCAATTCTGGTTTCTGATTGGTTGGTAGCAGAACATGAATTAATTCAATTTGTTAGTTCCTAGCAGCGTCGTTTATAAATAGAATCGCCCGACTGTGTGGGATCATACCCCATTATGAATCAAAAATATTGCAACATCCTCCTTATTTTTATAATGGGGAAGTCCCTTGTGTTTGTTCTGCTCAAAAATAAATATATACGTATATATTTATATTCAATTATACATAAAAATTAGATATCATTTGGATCTTAAAATTTTAGCATGTAAAAAGATGCTATTTTTAATTGTGTTCAAATGTCAAAACAGATATATATATGTGTGTGTGTGTGTGTGTGTGTGTGTGTGTGTGTGTGTGTGTGTGTGTGTGTATAGAGAAGAGAAATAAAAGAAATGGAAAGGTGGGTATGTGAAAAAGAAGCCATTTCTTAAATTTGATTATGCAGTTTTGTAAAAAAAGAAAAGAAAAAACGCGTACATATAAATAAATATGCATAAAAATAAACATACATGCAATATGTATCCGACTGTGTGGGATCATACCCCATTATGAATAAAAAATTTTGCAACAAGCTTGGTGCAGTGAAGGCAGTCTTGGTGTAATCAGGGATAGTGATAAATCCTTCTAAATCCTAGTCACTCATGATCACCACCTACATGAAGGTAAAGCAGATCAATCTTGATGTTTGTGCCAATGGCGAGCTATTTAGAACTATTAGGATAGTTGATTCTTTGGATTTTCTCAGGGTGAGGTACGATTTGAAATGAATACAGGCCTTTCAACACGATCAAGTGGTTTACAGTTCACCTGCTTCTATACTCAATAGTCCTGGGAATTGTACATCATCATACGTTGAGAGTGCTTGGCATTTGAATAACGTTCAGATATCCAAGTAACTGTTTGATTAGTTTCTTTCATGCTGCTAAATCTGATGAACGGTTAGGACTGCCATCTTTGATGGTTTTGACCGCCTTGATAACACATTAGGTATTGGAGTATTCTGTTCAGATCAATTTTGAACCTGATAAAGTGTCCATCTAATTTATGAAGTCAGATTGTTGATGGAATAGCAAACAAGTGGTGGTGCCATGTTGTCTCCATGCCATAACTAAGCTGGAACCATAACTGGTGCCATGATGATATTATGAAAGGTGTCTCTTTTCATTCTGAAAAGTGGGCTCGTTACGACAACCAATGGCACTCAGCTCAGGGGTTAGATGCCGACGAAGCTCCATAACACTTCCCGAAGCCAGAGTTGCACCAAAAGAAAGACGTGCCGACTGTTTGGTGGTCTGCGACCAGTCTTATTCGTTACAGTTTTTTGAATGCAGACAAAACTATTACGACAGATAAGTACTGTCAACAAATGGATGAAATGCATCAGAAACGTCAACAACAACACTCAGCATTAGTCAACAGAAAAGGCCAAATTCTCCATGACAATGCTCGACCACACATTGCTGAACCGACCCAGCAGAAGTTGAACGAATTGGGCTATGAAACTCTGCCTCATTCACATTCTCTCCAGACCTCTCACCTACTAACTACCATTTTTTCAAGCATCTTGACAACTTTCTGGATGAGAAATGCTTCAAAAACCTAAGTGATATCAAAATCGTCACCAGAACGCAAGATTTTTATGTTACTGGCATAAATACACTTATTTTGTATTTGCAAAAGTGTGTTGATTCTGCTGGTACTTATTTCAATCAATAAATTTTTGTTTGAGCAGAGATATGTTCATCTGAATTTAAAAGTTAAAAACCACAAGAACTTCCTTGTCAACCTGATACATATGAAACGGTCATTGTCATATGGTAAAAAAATTCCTCAGAAAGAAAATGAATGCATATGAGCTGTTACCTATGCAATGAAGACGTACATATGTCATGGAATTGACTGTGGAAAGCAAAATCAGATATAAGATATCAATGTAAATCTTTTCCAAAGATAATATGTAATTGAGTTGCTATCAGTCCTATCTCCATAGAAAACTAGGACCTTGGTTGATGCAGAAACAATGTTAAATCGATGCAGGAAATTTAGCTTGTAAATAACAATGTACAGTGGACAGCATACACTTTTTTTTTGTTATCTATTTATGTAATGTTATTAGGCAGCGTAGAGGATTGAATTCGAGTTGCCTGCAGACGGATTGGAGGTAACCCCCCCCCCCCAAACAAACAAACAAATAAACAATTGTTTGTTTTTTGCATGTCTATGTTCTATAATATATTAATTTATAATCTCACACATTTACATTCTTACATTCACTTTTTTTCCTCCCAATTTCTTATCATTTTGTTTTTGCTGGGGATGAAGCATCCTACTGGATGCCAGACTTTCATCTGCTATTTCAGACATTCCATCCAACCGAAAGATCTTTTTAAGATTCTAACCGTCTTTTTGAGTGCAATTGTTTGTATTTCTTTTGCACTTGGTTCACTGGGTATATTAGGTAGCTTTTTTAGGGTTTTTTATGAGTTTGGTTATTCCTATAATTACTGGAGATCTTCCCAATTTCCAGTTTCTTTTCATGTCATACAAAAAACCTTTTTTTTTCTTACAAAGAGATCACCACTTATCAAGACCCAAAAGCCACTTGAGGATAAGGGTTAATAATTGTACAGTAGTCACTGGGAAAATGTCATAGTAATCGTTAGTAGTGAAAAATAAATTTGGAAAATTGGATTACTTAAAGGAATGGCTTATCAAGATCTTGTTCATGTTGGACTTGAAGACAATCAAATTATAGTCGGTTGGAAAATGGAAGAGAGTTCCCCAGGTGTGCATTTCTAAGAAAGAAGCTTTGTTCATGGAATCTACATTTAGGTTTAGGCACAGATAAAGATTCAGGGAAATTATTGATACGAGGGGTGTGCAATAAGTAATGCCCCTGACCCACTTCCCATAGAAGTAGAGCAACGAAACTTGGCACAGTTATTAGTCTTTCTCTACATAGGAACCACTCAGAGTTATGCATTTCTCCCATCGTTTGATGCAGCTCTGGAGACCGTTTTTGTAGAACACTCCAGGTTGGTCCTCCAACCACGACGTGACTTCAGAAATCAAGGCTGCATCATCTGGGAAACGCTTTCCTTTCAAAAACAACTTCATGGCTGGGAAGAGGTGAAAGTCAGAGGGTGCAAGGTCAGGAGAGTAGGGAGGATGGTGAAGGATTTCATAACCACACGCCCGTGCTTATGATCTGGCGACATGCGAGTTGTGGACCGGAGCGTTGTCCTGCAGGAGGAGGGTACCTTTGTTGATCTTGCCCTGCCTCTTGATTTTGATAGCTTCTCTTAATTTTCTCAAAAGTGAAGCGTAATAGGATCCTGTAATTGTGATACCCTTTGCCAGGAAATCTGTCATCACTACTCTGTCCTGGTCCCAAAAGACTGTGAGCATGACCTTGCCAGCGGAGGGCTGCATCCTTGCCTTCTTTGGAGGTGGTGAGTCCAAGTACTTCCACTGCATTAACTGGGCTTTGGTCTCTGGATCATAGTGATGGACTCAAGTTTTATCCTGTGTAATCAGTCTTTTGAAAAACTTTGACTCATCTTCTTGGCACATCTCCAAATTCATCCTCGAGCACTTGACGCGTTCTCGCTTCTGGAATGGTGTGAGCAACCTGGAAATCCATCTGGCAGACACCTTATGCATATGCAAATGGTCATGAATGATAGTTTCCACAGACCCTGTACTAATCTTGACATCTTGGGCTATTTGGCGAATAGTAATGCGCCGATCTTCCAAAATGGCAGCCTCAACTTGACCGAGAGATGCCTCATCAATGGCAAAAGGGGGGGGGGCGACTAGGTCTGGGAGCTGTTTCCACAGATTTTTGACCATGTTTGAGTTCACGATGCCAGCGTTTTACAAGGTCATATGATAGGGCATTATCACCATAAGTTTCTTTCATTTCATCAAAAGTCGCCTGTGGTATGCATCCTTTCAAATACAAAAACCGGATCACTGCTCGACAGGCTGCATTTCACAGCTCACAAATCATTATACATGCTAAATTTAAGCTAGATCACACAAATGGAAGTGGGTCAGAGGCATTACTTATTGCACACCCCTCGTAATGGCTTCAGGTAGACGAGTGCTTTTTGTGAAAGTCAGGCCAAGGGGGAACCACAGATTGGAGCTCAGACGAGCACTTGCCATGAAAATAACAATAAAGCCGAGACAGGCTTGCAATGTCTCTTCTGCAGGGAAGAGAAAAAGGGCATACCTTTGTATTTTGTTATTTTCTTACTCTTAGCTCGTTTTAAACTCGCATCATTAGGTACAATAACTTCAACTTGGGTTGCTACTTTCTTCATCTTGTTCCATATCACTTTGTCAGGTTTAGTAGCTCTGTTTTCTATATGTGTAGCTGTAGGAATGGTATAGTCATAGTGGATAGTGTATGATTTATTTCCAACTGTTCTTTAAGGTTTTGCTGCCATACTGGATATTCAACTTTTCACAGATGAATCAGTGGAGATAATCACACACTCTATTGTGTTGCATTAAACCTTTTCTGCTATTTTTATGATGGTATGAATTGTTTTTGACCCAGAAATGTTTTCTGAGAGCTTCTGTTGAAATGCCGGTGCATCAACAAAGATGGAAAAGCTAGGAACTGACTTACATGAACCCTAAAGGAGTAGTGATTGTGTTACCTATTAATCAACAATATAAGTGACCCTTAAAGAAACAAAGGAGACAACCACTGACCAATCAACGAGTATGATATAAATTCCAATAGTAATTTTTAGATATGTTTTATTTGTTTGCCATTGGTTCATAACATAGTATTCAATGACTTCTTTTTAAGACTAAGGCATCATTTATCAAGGCTCAAAAGCCACTGGAGGATAAGGGTAGTGAGATTGTCAGTTAGAAAAGGAACAGCACTTTGAGGACTGGAAAACGATAGGTGCAATGGGCAGGATTTTATTATTCAATACAATGGTTCGAAGAGAACTTGGTAAAATTAGACTTGAAAACTATCATGTTGAAGTTGGCTGAAAGGCAATCCTATTATTATTTTGTAAAAACAATAATCGTCAAATGAAAGGAAAATAAAGTTATTTTATAAACAATAACGATATGTATTAATTTGTGCTATCGCAACTACCATTTACCATTTATCACACTGGCAACGAATATTGGTATTCACTGGAATTTGAGTGGCAATAAGCCTCTCCAAGTTCTCTTCCCACTTATTCAGTAGAGGTTTGCTTAGTGCTTTCCCTTCTTGGTCTTTCTATCCTCCTGGACCATTCATGACTATTTAGTGTGGTTCCAGCTGAAGTCAACACTTTTTGGGGGTGGCGAGGGGTTAACTTACAATTATACAGCTTCAGTTTTCTTTTTTCTGAGATGTTGCACTATCTTTTTCCGTTACTTCTGTTATAGTTTCTCTATGTCCAGTTAACATTTGGAGTTCATGTGTATTAGTTTATGCATTCCAGGATTTTCCTTAATATTTCAGCCGTTTTCATAATTGTTATCCTTTGTATCTTCTCAGCTATCCCTCTGATTCCAGCATCTCTCATTCTTTTTTCAACGTTTTTCAAGATTGCTTCTCGTGCTACTACTATTAATGGTATTATCTTGACTTTTTTATATCTCCCATATTTCTTTTCAGCTCCCTGGCCAGTTCTGTGTATTTTCTCCCCTTCTCTGTTTCATTGATAGTCACTCTGTGGTCTGCAGGAACGACAAAATCTACAATCTAACAGGACTTTTCCTTCTTGTTAACTATTATGACACCCAGTTTTCTTGCTTGGATCGGTTTATCTGTTTGTATGTCTTTGTCCCATAGGTTTTTGTGATTTTCGTTTTCAAGTACTGCTGCCATTTTTTACTTGTACCATTTTTCTGGGTGTTATAGATGCAGGTGTCTACATAATTCCCAGTATACTGCCTTCCTTCATTTGATCGTATCTATTCTTGCGTTCTTTTTGGGTTACTTTGCTGCATTCACTTATTATGTGGTTTCTTGTTTCATCTCTTTGTCCACAGGTTCTGCATTTGCTGTTTTCTTATGTCTAGTCGATTTTGTTTTGATGTGGTTAGTTCTAATCGTGTTATCTTGTTCAGCTGTTATTAGAATGTAATTAAAAACAATGGATTCTTGTCAGCGTTTGGACGACATTCTAAATTCTGACCTGTTCAATTCGGTTCCAAGATTATAACTGCCCTGCCCTCTGGACTTTAATCTTTTTATATCGTCTTTGTGGAGAGTGAATCCTCATTGATATGCAAATCAATGCATATCATACTACATCCGCTTATGCTCCTTAAAGATCATCTCATAACCTGTGGCAATATCAGCAATCACATTAACTGTAAACACCACTAAACATTACTAGCCTCTCCAACAATGCTAGACACAAAAACGTCAGTCAAATTGTACTTCTCCATCATATGACAACAATTAGAAAAAAGTCTACTCGAATCACTCTTCAATCTTTCCATTTCTTGCTTTCAATTTTCCAAGTTCGACACAAATCATTTTAATATTTTCTTTCCTCGATGCTTTCAATTTTCAAAGTTTGCCACAAATCATTTATTATTTCCAGTTCTTGAGGCTTTCAATCTTCAAAGCTTGACGTGAATTGTTTATTATTTCCATTTCTTGATGCTTTCAATTTTCAAATTTGCCATGAATTGTTTTAGTCTTTCCATTTCTCAACGCTCTCAATTTTCAAAGTTCGATATGAACCATTTAATCTTCCTTTTCTCAATGCTTTGCATTTCCACAAATCCCACTTTCACCTCAGTCACATCGATTTTATATTTCAGGCCAAAATAGATTGTAATTTAAGAAAAATGGATTTGTTTGTACGACATTCTGAATTCTGACCTGTTCAATTTGGTTCCAAGCCCTGCCCTCTTGACTTTAGTCTTTTTATATTGTCTTTTCGAGGATGACGCCCTATTGATATGCAAACGAATCCATATCACACTACATTCAGTTTCTTTGTTTAGGTTTTCTTTGCATAAACATATCCAAGTGTTTTCGTTAGTCTCATCTTTTGTTATCTCTATGAATCGTCCATGTAACTGTTTCTCTTTTCGTCCTATCCCTAGCTTCTCTGTTTTCTGTCTTGCTGATTTTTTTTCAATGTCTTTTGCTGCACTAATTATCCTTTCTTTTATATTTTTCTAATTCTTCGCTATCAGTATTATTATTATTATTATTATTATTATCATCATCATTTTTATTAAATTATTATATTTATTTACTATTATTTTTGTTTCTATTATTATTATAATTTGTTTGTGCAGCACAAAAACAGGCACGCGATTGTTCAAGAAAGTGGGTCAAGAAGAGAATGGTGCTGTAGAATGCCGGATTTATGGTAAGTTTTCTGAGTCAGTTGTGCACCTTGCAGCAAGATGTAGTAGATTGGCTCAGAGAGAGTACCACACAAGGCACGACCATTTGGGGCTTAGAATATACTGGGAGGTTTGTAGGAAGTTTGGGGGTGAAGTGTGCAAGAAAGTTGTTTGAAGAGTTATGAAGTGGAAACAAGTGAGGATGACAATGTAGAGGTACAATCGGATAAAATTGTCATGACAACCAAGTAAATGGAACATAATCGTCCGGATTTGGAAGAGACTGAAAAGATCTCAAAGAAGTGGCAAATCGTTGACTTTTAGTGCTCTGAGACAAGAATGTGATTGAGAAGGAGAACGATAAGTGTAGCGATTATGCTCTGCTGACCTCAGAAGTAAGATCTGTGCACGGGGTTAAAACCCAAGTAATCCTGGTGATGTAAAGTTGTCTGGGAACCAACGCATTGTAGCCTCAATTGCAAAGTAGACAAAGAATAGAAAAGAACTTTAACTTGCTTTTTCTTTGTAACAACAAGATTTATTTCCTTATTGTTACGGCTGTGATCTAGAAAAGACAGCATGATTCCATTTCCGTTTGATGAAAACCTATTTTCTTTTTCTTTTTTTGCAGATCATCTACTAGTTGGCCAGTTGTGTACAAATTTCCAAATTTCCATGTGATCTTAAACATTCTCCATGCCCCACATTATTTCCGTCCCTAACGTGATCTCTTTTTAAAGTTTTTGTTTTAATCTATCAGTAACATCATTTCGCATGCATTTGCATATAGCCGGCCACCTTATGTTACAGTGGTAGGTATAGGATCAAGTCTGGAGGACATTTGAAAAAAGTATGAATCCCCCATGTGTTAGGTGGCCTTCAAGCCTCTGCTATTGTAGGTACCATCAATATCCTTAAAAAAAACCCTTGATATTTGAAGATCCAGGTTATACAACATAACATTTAGTTCATATGCTTTGACTTTCTCTTACTGATCATCAGGAGCTCGTTAATCTCCACTTTTCTTGCTATCCAATAGAGAAATCGGCCGCAGATTGAAATGTAATGAGAAAACTGTGAATGACTGTGCAAAAGCATCAAAACACCAGCAATGTTCATGATGATCCTAGATCTGGTCGTCCTAGAGTTACTCCTTTCAGGGAAGACAATACTACAGGTCTGCAACCTCAGAAACTGCCTACCATCACTGCTTAGCCTATTGAACTTGCTTTCGTCACTAAAAATCACTTTCAGCCAATATGAAGAGTCATGATCTTCATTGCACCTGATAAAGTCTAGACGGCAATTTCTGTTCTTTACAGAAATCATTGGCTTGCGTCTCGCAACAGCCTCATAAATTAAATTCTTTCAATCTGTTCTTAACTGTAGAAAGAAAGCACTTTTTACCAAGATTAACTGTTGTTAGACTTGGGAAGCCATTTCAAATCTGTTTCTGAGGCTGCAGATCCTGATAGCATTGTTTTCCCTGTAAGAAATAACTCTAGGACAACCAGATTTAGAGGCATCACGAACATTACTAGTGTTTTGAGAGAAAGTCGAAGCATATGGAATAAATGTTATATTGTATAATCTGGAACAACAATTATGATAAGAAATGCTTTGTTGCCTAAAAGGTGGATATTTTAAGCGAGTTTTAATCTCATTTGTTGCTGCAGAGTTTCGTTTTGCCTACTTGATTTGAAGTTAATGTTTTAAAGTGACGTGAACACGAGGATGCTTCAATTAAAAGTCAAATGCGAACAGGTAAAATTATAAAGGAATAAAAGGCGAATCAAATCAGGTATAGGCTGTTTAAACAGTTATATTCAATTTACCTTAAATTTGCCGTTTTTGAAAAACTGACAAGTGTGGACTTTGTTTTTGGACCCACTGTATATACATATAGATATACTACTTTTTTTGGCATTTTTATAAATTCCAAATCTCAGCGACTATTGATCAAAATTTAATAAATGAAGGCTCATTGGAAAGGCAATGACCTGAATTGTGTAGTAGGCTTCGTGTCATTTGCTTTTAAGGTCGAACATTAAGAGTATCATCTTCAAGCAGAGCCTATTTTCAGCACTTTTTACAACCATAAAATGTTTCAACCATAGTCATTTGTTTTCTTAGTTTTGCATATGCTATCTGATATTTCCACTCAAACTTCTGGCCTTAATGGAGGGGAGACTAAAACTTGCTGCTATGGTTTAAGGGGAGACGATTCCAAATATTTCTCCAATGTTATATCTCCTTTCTTTTGAAAATAAGGTACGATTACAAATGTCTCACGACATGAATCATAGATAGATATATATAAGGTTAAAGGGAAATAACTCATTTCAAAATGTTAAAGGGAAATAACTTATTTTAATTAGCAGCGTCTAAGGGAGGTAAACGAAATATAATAAGATGTGCACTGTTTTTTTTTTTTTTTTTTTTTCGTTTTACACACGTCCATGCGTCCTCCGTCCTGCTGAGCAGTTTTGTCGGCCATTCGATCGTTCACGCTTTACTAAACGCGCAGATTGAATAAACATAGTTGCGGAATACCCGTATACATTTCTTTTTGCAAGTTATTTTTTTCTGTTCGATTCTTAGAAAATTTTTTAATAATATTTCGACACAATTTGCAAATAAAATCGAGCATAAACATTACAGCGCTTTTGTAATCTGTCATTGTGCTATAGGAAGGTAACTTTATCTTTTTAAAAGATTCGTTCATTTTTCTACACAAGAATCTGGAACGCTAAAACATGTATACAAAAATGAAAAATGCGACGATAATGACTTTTTTCAAGTACTTTATTTAATGTAACATAGTTTTATAACGTTAAGAATAAAAAATATATGGGGTATTAGGCGTATCAGAATTTTTTGGGAATTTTTGACAAAACTGCAAATAAATTATACATAACTCGTAATTTCTTTTTTTAAAGTTGGTTGTTTAATTTCTTTATTAAAGATTTTTTTTAATAATAGAAATATTACTTTTTATTAAAAGAAAAATGTTTACAAAGTGCATGCGCGCGCTCATGCAGCGATTTTTTCTACGTAATGAAATGAAGTGAATTTTAGGAGTTAAATTTTTTTTCAATCTTTTCAATATAAAAATCTATCAAAATTTTTCTATTTGTTCAATTTTTAAGATATTTTCAGGTTTAATGTAAAATTTTATGCTCTTTCCAAGAAACCGAATATAATATTCTAGACAAAACTTTTCTTTTTAATTCACCCCCCCCCCCATTTTGAAATGTCTATTAAAAAGAAAATAATTAATTTTCTCACTTAAGGTTTATATATCACAAATTGAAGATAAAAGATCAATAAATAAATTAATCTAATTTAAAACAAAAACAAAAGAATAGTTATGTACAAATTTTCCTGTAAAGTAAAAAGTTTAAAATCTTAAAAAAAAAAAAACTCACATTTTGAAAATATTGTCCTGTAAAAATTGAACATCCATATCAATTTTTTCTATTTCATTCAATGTTGTTTTTTTTTAGATTAAAAAAGAAAAATCATTGCATAAAGAAGAAATAAAATAATTTAAATCAAAAACTCATGTAATTCTTTAAGAGAATAAAAAAAAAAATGGAAAATTTGTCGGCAGGTTTAAAAAAAAAGGTAAATATCTAGATCCGCTACAACAGAACACCGAGCACGCTAATTTGTTTTTTAATAGGTAATTGAGGTCACTGACAACGAATCTCATAGTCAAACTTGGGGCAAACTTACCGTTTGCATGGTATTAACCCCTTAACCCACGAACTACTTTCCACCATTTTGCAGCTTCCGTTTACGCTATGCGCATGCTGCAGCATGAACGACGGCTTGCTTCACCTAGCAAACTGCTTTCTCACATGGCGTATCAATCAAAAAATTACGGACTGACATTTTTTTAATGACTTTACAGTTAAAGAAAAGCACAACAAATTGGGGGACTTTTTTTTTTTTTTTTGTCTCGCGTAGTTTTTAATGTGGTTTACAAAAACATAAGCACCAAACATTTTTATGTTTTTCGTTTTTTTTTTTTTGCGGGAGGGGGATTCAATTATAGAACTTATGTGGCTTAATAGGTGCTTCTGCTGTTCAGTAAACTGTTTTTCCGTAAGTAACGCACCAACATTTACCGATTAGAACACCATTTAACATCTTCGAAAAATGTTAAATAGTGTTCTAATTGGTAAATGTCGGTGCGTTACTTTTAGAAAATTTGAAAATTTTATGTTCCAGGAAAAAAAAAATAAAACAGATAAATTACCCTCCCTTCTCCCTAACTTGGAGTGCTTTCCTTTTCTTGTTTTATTTCTTTTTCAGCTAATTTTAAAATTTCCACCCAAAAAGTGCTATAATGTATTTTTGAAAATTAGAAAATTCTGTCTTCTGCCCCCCCCCCAACGTAGTTTGCTTGGTGAAGCCGTCGTTTATGCTACAGAACGCATGCACGTAGCGTAAACGTAAACTGCAAAATGGTGGAAAGTAGTTCGTGGGTTAAGGGGTTAATACCATGCAAAACGGTAAATTTGCCACAAGTTTGACTATCAGATTCATTGTCAGCGACCTCAATTGCCTATAAAAAACAAATTAGAGTAGTCGTCGGTGTTCTGTTGTAGCGGATCTGGATATTTACCAAAAAGAAAAAGTAAACTTTGATGAGTGAAATGTGATCACTTTTCAAATACGTAATATTTCTAAGAATCGAACAGAAAAAAATAGCTTTCAAAAAAATATGTATACGGGTATTCCGCAACTATGTTTATTCAATCTGCGCGTTTAGTAAAGCGTGAACGATCGAATGGCCGACAAAACTGCTCAGCGGGACGCATGGACGTGTGTAAAACGAAAAAAAGAACAGTGCACATCTTATTATATTTCGTTTACCTCCCTTAGACGCTGCTAATCAAAATAAGTTATTTCCCTTTAACATTTTGAAATGAGTTATTTCCCTTTAACATTATATACATCTGATTTATGTCGCGAGACATTTGTAATCATACCTTATTTTCAAAAGAAAGGAGATATAACATAGGAGAAATATTTGGAATCATCTCCCCTTAAGCCATAGCAGCAAGTTTTAGTCTCCCCACCATTAAGGATTGAGTGTAAATATCAGATAGTTTGTAATTCATATGCAAAACTAAGAAAACAAATGACTATGGTTGAAACATTTTATGGTTGTAAAAAAGTGCTGAAAATAGGCTCTGCTTGAAGATGATACTCTTAATGTTCGACCTTAAAAACAAATGACACGAAGCCTACTACACAATTCAGGTCATTGCCTTTCCAATGAGCCTTCATTTGTAAAATTTTGATCAATAGTCGCTGAGATTTGGAATTTATAAAAATGCCAAAAAAAGTAGTATATCTATATGTATATACAGTGGGTCCAAAAACAAAGTCCACACTTGTCATTTTTTCAAAAACGGCAAATTTAAGGTAAATTGAATATAACTGTTTTAACAGCCTATACCTGATTTGATTCGCCTTTTATAATTGACTAATTTAATTGTTGACAGCAAACACATGTCAGAAATTCAAACGGGTGATAAGATACATATCAGCGCTTCAAATGTTTGTTTCTTTATATAGTTGCCACCGGGAAATATATTTCGTCTTATATGTTAATTTTATGGTTTTGTAATAATTAATCATGGCGGTTTTCAGCCTCCGTATTTCTCAACTGGAAGAAAAAGAGACAACTCCGTTTGTGAACCTATCATATGACAATTTAAAATCGTGATATTTTTGAATCCTTGCTTAAAAAATTCTTTTATTTCAAAAGACATGAAATATAAAATATAAATATGGATAAATTCTTAACAATGAAGGATGGAAGCACCCATTAATTATTATTTTTTATAGGTAAGTGATTTTTTGGCATTTATATGTATTTTTATAGTCGAAGTAACTTAAAATTCGTTGATTTTCTTTAAATCTTTTTTAAAGACAACCTATTAAAACAAAATATTTCATATTTTTCTATTAAATCTTTTATTATTTTAAAATTTGGTCTTTGCTCTTTTTATTGAAAAGAAAAATTAGGGTTTAAATTACATTTTCAAGTAGTTATAATCTTCGAAAGACAATGAGTCTAATTATTCAAATTTTTATCACTCATTTTTAATGGTGACATCTGACACTGCTAATGGGGCATAAGTATTCAATGGCTGCTGAAAATGGCACTAATCGATTTTAGACATATTATGTAAGGGAGATAGTGGACGCGAGTATCATTTGGACTCTGGATGGCAGTCTATTGACAATTAGCTGTTTCAAAATGTCCGGTTGAAGTGAGTTTTCGCCTAGAAATTGTTTTATCCTTCTCAAAAGTTGAGAAAGTTTCCTATCGCCCAGTTTCTTTTTTATAGGGACCCGATGAAGGCGTTTTTGTTTTGAAACTGACGTTCGTTTAATCAATTCAGACTTAAAAGTGTTGTAGGCAATGGTGGGGCCATGATTAAATTACGTACTTCAGCCAGTACTTCATGTAATAGAGACGCCATGACATGGTTGAGTTTGATGAACTCGCTGTGGATCCTTTGCATATAAAATTGGGCTTCTACATGTGTAAACCAAAGCATGGGATTATCTGCCCAAAAGGCTGGACTTTAACCAATGCCAGCATAGTCGAATCCGATGACACTGTGTCATTTTCCATTTTTGGTGTGCGACTGTTCTGCTCCGCCACTACCATTTGGTAATTTCTCATTCACAGTCCATATACTGTAGAAGATATGATTTACTGAACTTCAGCATCGTTATTTATTCAGTAACGTTTATTCAAAATGAGTGATCTTTGTTGTGCCCGAGTAGTCATCAGTTTCTGGATTCACATTCGGGTTTGAAGAGAAATTGCATGCAGACTGGAAATGTGCGATCCTATTTCGTCGGAATGTCTGTCAGATTCTGAACTCATATTAGGGTCACGACTTATAGATTAAGGGTGTAAGTCGGTGTTCACCAATTCATAATCGTGATCTATGAATTTTTAAGAGCGAGGTTCCAGGTGCAGGAATCTGTAGAAGTCGATAGTAGTAGAATATCCACAGGAGCGTCAAAGGTAATTCAATGTAATCTCTGATTTGCAAAAGGTTTCCACCAAACCACATCCTCACACATATAAAACAAAAAACATGTGAATAACTTCGGAAAAACGACGACATGCTACAAAGAACTCGAGATCGCTGTATTGAAATGAAACAACATTTATTTACAAGTTTAAGAAACATTAATTCAAATTGTTTCAATGTTAAAGTTTTTTGCAATGAGTGTTCATTAGGCAGGCTTAGCTAAATAAGTATCGCATGAAAAGGGGATAAAGTTTAAGATTACTGATTTTTATGAACAGAGGGACACAAACGGTTATTTTTTGAGGGGAAAATAAAGTCATTAAACCATGTAAGCATCATGCATGTGTTTGTGTTCATCACCTAAGAAAACAGTGGTTCGAAATAGCATTGTTGAAAAGAAGAAATAATTCTTGTTCGCTATCGTAATTTTCCATGATGAGAATTAAGGTTCATTTGCTTGGCATGCAAATTCAAGACAGGGAATTTTAACGTATTCCAAAGTGGAGTTACTTTAGCTCCAATCTCGGAGGAAACAAGAGAAGAAACTGGAATAAAACTAAACTGAACTGATTTGATTTTCGCAAGCAAAACCTTATACACAAGTGTTCTGTAACATTCCAGTCAGTTTATTGTATCAATGCGCATCTTTATTGCATGTGTACGGCTGGGCAAATTACGATGTTGTAATCCTGTGCATTCTGCTATCCATGGGCATTGAAATTGCAATTGCTATTCAAATGTCTCTGCTGAAGATTTGTTCTGACCGTATGTAATGGTCACTACAACCTTAACCATGACTTCCACAATCATGATTTCCACAAGAACTGTTATTCCCAGAAATTGCCGAAGCAATTTACAAAAATAAAACAAATTAAAAACTAAAGATGAATTAAAAATAATAATTAAAATAATAACAAACATGAATGCAATCATTTTTACATATTAAAAAGTACTTAATTAAAATAAAAATTGTGCTGAATGAAGTCATTTTCGGAAACTGCCTTGGTAATTTCTGCTATTGTCAGGACCGTTTTTTTTCTTTAACTAACGTCTATTCTGATGATCATTGTTTAGGTACAGTATTATAGTATTCATGTTTGTTATTATTTAAATTATTATAATTATAATTTCTCTGTCCGGTGATAATTATTATCATTATTATTTATTATTCATATCTGTATTTGTACGTGAGCCTCTTATTTAGTGTCTAGGCTTGTGTGTACCATGGTCGTCTATATATGTATGTCTACACATGTGATCGTGTCCTTTCTAGTGTGTGTGTGTGTGTATATATATATATATATATATATATATATATATATATATATATAGATATAGATATATATTTCAATAAAATCGCCATATATTTTTTTCTGGTTCTGGTCTTCTCTGGAGATGCTTTCTTGCTGTCACTGGTTGATGCTGGAAGAACATCTTACGAAGAAACACTACATCGATTTCTAGCATGGCTTCTTTATTTCATCTAATGAGTGAACGGGGTAGGAAGCATCGCATTGTTGACCACTTAAACTTTCTTATGTTTCTTTCTTTGACACATCTTCATGCCTAGCCGAGACATCCACTTCGTGCAAACTCAGAACGCCGACTGCTTTTCATGCGAACCAAAAGATTTCTTTCTCTCTTTCTTCTTAATGCATCATTTTTTTTATTCACACGAACTCAATCACCCTCGGTTGTCATCGCTGACTCTAGCTACCCATTTGACATACATCAACCATAACCTGTTGCATGAACCAACCTGCCAGCAACTCCAATTTCCAACATGCCGGCATAACCGGGATATATTATATAAAACTAGGACCGGATCTAAAAGTGCACTGGCATTTAGGGATAATCGAGTGACAGACCAACTTAATGAGCCTGTTAACTTTGAGAATGCCTTATCCATGCCTTCAAGAAAACTTATACCTAGGTAATTGCCACATAGTGATCACATTCGTTTTCTTTTGTATGAAGGGATCAGAATGATATCTATCCAATCGTGAGGTTTAGGAGACAATCATACGAGGGGCGTGCAATAAGTAATGCCTCTTACCTACTTCCAATTGTCTGATCTAGCTGAAATTTTGCATGTGCAATGATTTATATCTCTACGGGTTATGTGGCAAATTTCAGCTCTGAACTAATTGTGGTTTCTGTTTTACAGGTGTTTGAAATGAGTCAGGTGTGAAATGGAGCCTGTTGAATGTTGGGCAGTGATCCGGTTTTTGTATTTGAAAGGACGCACACCACAGGAGACTTTTGATGAAATGAAAGAAACTTATGGTGATAATGCCCCATCATATGACCTTGTAAAACGTTGGCATCGTGAATTCAAACATCGCCGGAAGTCTGTAGAAACAGCTCCCAGACCTGGTTGCCCCCCTTCTGCCATTGATGAGGCATCTGTCCGTCAAGTTGAGGGTGCCATTTTGGAAGATCAGCGCATTACTATTTGCCAAATAGCTCAAGATGTCAAAATTAGTACAGGGTCTGTGGAAACTATCATTCATGACCATTTGCATATGCATAAGGTGTCTGCCAGATGGATTTCCAGGTTGCTCACACCATTCCAGAAGCGAGAACACGTTGAGTGCTCGAGGATGAATTTGGAGATGTGCCTAGAAGATGAGTCAAACTTTTTCAAAAGATTGATTACACAGGATAAAACCTGGGTCCATCACTATGATCCAGAGACCAAAGCCCAGTCAATACAGTGGAAGCACTTGGACTCATAAGAAGGCAAGGGTGCAGCCCTCCGCTGGCAAGGTCATGCTCACAGTCTTCTGGGACCAGAACGGAGTAGTGATGACAGATTTCCTGGCAAAGGGTATCACAATTACAGGAGCCTATTATGCTTCACTTTTGAGGAAATTAAGAGAAGCTATCAAAATCAAGAGGCAGGGCAAGATCAGAAAAGGTACCCTCCTCCTGCAGGACAACGCTCCGATCCACAACTCGCATGTCGCCAGATCAGAAGCACGGGAATGTGATTATGAAATCCTCCCCCATCCTCCCTACTCTCCTGACCTTGCACCCTCTCACCTTCACCTGTTCCCAGCCATGAAGTTGTTTTTGAAAGGAAAGCGTTTCCCAGATGATGCAGCCTTGATTTCTGAAGTCACGTCGTGGTTGAAGGACCAACCTGGAGTGTTCTACAAAAACGGTCTCCAGAGCTGCATCAAACGATGGGAGAAATGCATAACTCTGAGTGGTTCCTATGTAGAGAAAGACTAATAACTGTGCCAAGTTTCATTGCTCTACTTCTATGGGAAGTGGGTCAGGGGCATTACTTATTGCACACCTCTCATACATGAGATATTAGAAGGTTTACTTCCCCAGAAGTCTTGTCGACCTAAAATGCAGAACCTTATCAAAAATGTCATCAAGGGCAGGTGCCTTCCCAAATTTCATTTCTCAAATTTTATTGCGAATCTCAGAAATGGAGGCATGGTCTAGCATCACATGGTTGATAACTTTATGTGACAAATTGTTGATAACATATTCATTGACAATTTGCATTTCTGCTATGCTTAAAAGAATGGCAATACACTCATATATAAAAATAGTAATAGAAAAATCCGACGTTGCCCAGGGTTGAATAATGATCAACAGATATTTCACACTACAATATTTTTATTGTCATCGAAACTGATGAAATTGGTCATTTTTTAATCAAATCAATTGATTGTCTGCTCTGGTTGGGGACCCATCACGGTGCACTGGAAATAAGATTGACATGCTTCCTTGAAGTGACTTAGTTCCCAATACATTGTAATCTACATTACTTTTATATATAATGGCTTGAATTAAAGTTTAAAATACAAAAGTCAAGTATCATGGGCCAATTGTATTTGAAACAAAAATATTCATTTTGAGCGCTCTCTTGTCATATCAAAGAATGTACTATTGATTTTATATGCTTAGCCTTTCTGCTTGTACCGTGATAATGGCTTGACTTTCATAAAAATCGCCCCAGCCTTTTGGGAGTACATAGGAAACAAACTCTCTCTCTCTCTCTCTCTCTCACACACACACACACACACACACACACACACACACACACACACACACACACACACACACAAACAAAGTTCTTTTTATATAATAGTACCTATTTACAATGCCTCCCCACGGGACAGAGTTAGACACCAGGGTCGTTTTTTAACATGGAGAAAAGGTACAAAAATAAAAATTGTCTCAGTCGTGAAGGATTTCTCCTCCACCTTTTATCCACTTTTTATATAATAGTAGAGAAAATTATATATATATATATATATATATATATATATATATATATATGGTGCAGGAGTGTGGGTTATGAAATTATTATGAAAAAGTGTTTCTTTTTCATAATTATTTTCATAGCATCATATTCTTGTTGCATTAACATGTGTTTGTATTTCTTTTGCCAAATATCTCATTCCGTATGCTTTACTGTAGACATCATTAAAGCATTCAAGGAACATACTCCCAAGCCAAATTCCGGTCAAATATAAATGTTAATGTATATCTTTGCATGAACATCTACTTTCAGCTCGTGCCGCTGACTAGCCAGTACACAGCTTCTCACATGTCTAGATTATTGGCATGCCCCCTCGTGGCTACACAAGGATACTGGTGCCTTGTGGCTCCAGGCTAAATGTCAATAGATCTCATAGAATTAGGGAGCCCCAGAGGTTGACTGCTAGGCCCACCGATGTGTGAACACACCCTAGCTCTCAAACAATCCCTGACCTTGTGGGTTAATCTTGGTTTGGTTAAGACTAAGAGTAGGGAACTCTAAAATCATATTCCACTGTGTCCCTATGTCCCTATGAAGAGAAGGCTATGGAACCCCATCCAGACAGACCTTCTCTACTTTCGCGGTTATCATCTGCTCTTACAGCAAAAGAAAATTTGCCAACAATCCTACCCTCTACATTAAAAAAAATAAATAAATAGATATAAAACAAACAAAAAAAAAACGTAAATATAACTACTAACTATCGGTAAAAAAAATTGTAACTAACAAGAAAAAAATGTCCCCCCCACTCCCCGAAAAAACAACAATGTCCCCTAAACAACAATAAATAAAAAAAAAAATTGTTTAATTAAACGGTCTCATAAAAAGACATTCAAAGCAATGTGTTATATTCGCATATCCCTCAATATTTACCTAAATAAACCAGAAAAGCAGCAGCAGCAGCAGCTGTGCGGCAACAACAATGGCGACGATAAGAAAAATCCATTCGTCGAGTCAATACAAATGAACTCAATAAACACACATGACAACTCCAAATCTCATTTCTTTCGATACATACATAATTAGAATAACTCACACCTTACTTCAACAAAGAAAACCTCCACAGAAACCCGCACAGCAAAAAACAAAACCAAAATACAAAACACGAACATCACAGCAAACGCAACTCCTAAGCATATAAACACCAATATATAATTCACATAACAATGCAGATTTGCAGCCGTACAACACCGACTAGATTACATTCACAATTTTATTAGCTTCAAATCAATATAACACATGCATACACCAAACAGACGGTTCACTACAACACATTATAGCACGATAAACAAACACAGTTAAGATAGCAAAATATAAACTAATTACCAATTTGTCCTTTGTCTTCACCTACGTCCACAACACCACTATAAAAACAGTAGCCGTCGCGACAAAAAGTCAGTCGAGCCCAGAGACAGTCAGTCAACCAGCATGGGATAATTATCGGCTCCGTCGGATCCCCCCGCCTCCGACGTTAAACCCATGTTCGCGCACATCATCCGTCAACCTCTCCACGTGAAAACACCAACAGCGAGAATTAACACTTACATTTAGCGCCCAACTTTTCTCTCCTAAGTAGTTACAAACATTAACTTTACACCAAAACCTTCTTTCCTGAACATTCTTACATCTTTACGAACTGTGAACACTTTGTTTGTTTTCACTGTCTCGTTAAGTTTGTTTCTTTAAATAAACGATTGAGAAATCAATCATTTTAAAACTTAAACACATATTGTTTGTCTGGTTCCTTCTCGCCACCATACGCTTATTCATAATATAACAAATGTTTTTTTTTCATATCTTTTTTTACTTCATGTTTGTTTTCTTATTAAACTAAAAATCTAACATTACCAGTGGTGTTTTAATTATTTTCTTCTTATGATATATTAGCAAGTATTTTGCGCTATTTGAGCTTTTGTTCCCCATCGCGTTTCTGCATCTGCACATCCCAATTCTATCCGATATCTGCTCAGAAACGTTTGTGAAATTTCGGAAAAATCGTGGTAACAAAACTAAGTACTGAAAAAACTTTTATGCATTATTGTTACAGTTTTGTTTCATAATATCAAATTTGAAATAGGCATGTGTAAAAGAAAAAGAAATTTTTGTTTCTTCCATTTTTCATTCTCGTTTGTAGTTGTATTTATATCAAACAAAAATGAAAAAATAAATACAATAGAGTGTTACAAAGTGGGACAAAAAAATCCCAATATTTTTATTAAATATCATAAAATTACATAAAACGCTACACTTCATCGTACCTTGACCTTTAAAGGCAAATATTCACTTTCAGAACATTTAAATGCAAAAACACGGCAATTCACAAAAGGATGTACTTTCGATATTATAGTCCTAGAATGAATGTTTTCGTGTTTTCTTTGTGGCAAATTGATCAATGATGTTGTCAAAATCTATTTGTCTTGTAAGTTTGTTTTTAATGGAAAGCACAGCCAGATCCGAAATTCTCGACTGGGTCATTGTTGACCCAAGCTAATTTTTATAAGTTTCATTTTAGAGAAGCTTTTTCACACGATGCCACAGAAACACATATTGTCAGAAGGAATTTTAGAGCCAGCGTAAGATATGGCAATGATTCAACAACAAAGTCCCACTTGATGATAAACTATATATATATATATATATATATATATATATATATATATATATATATATATATATATATATATATATGCTAGTATTTCAGCCCGGCGTTGCCCGGGTGTTTGGATGTGTAAGTATGAAAAAAAAAAAAAGTGGTAGTAGGAAGGCAGGCTCGAACCCGTACCGCAAAGGAGGAAAAGAACGGGGTAAAACCTAATGTTTATGCTGTTACGACCACCGCCAAACCGGAAGCGACATTTTTTAAAATTAAGGCTAGACAATCTAAAGGAGAAGATAAATTTCAAAAATATCGGCGAAAAAAGTGCCCCCCCCCTGTAGAAAAGTGCCTAGTTGAAGGTGAAGATATTAATGTTTTTAGCCAATTTTTTTATATTTGTCGTATGAAAGGTCGAACTTTAAAAGGATACTGATCGTGGTAAAATCCGTCGCCTCTATTGAAAGATTAAGACAGACATGCAAACAGACATACATACATACATTTATATATTGGGAACTAAATATTTTCGCCCCAAACCGATGAAAAAGTCTGCCCTATCTCTGAATACCCTTTATGTAAAATTTCAAATATTTAGACCAGAAATTGTCTGAGTAATTTGGAAGAGACCGCAGAGGTCAATTTTTTTAAAACTTTGACCGCTATTATGACCCCTTAACATTTATTGTTTTGGACTCAAATCAAGTTATTAAGGTAGGTCCATGTCCAAGGAACCTATATCTAAAATCTCAAGTGCATAGACCCAAAATTGTCGGAGGAGTTTGGTAGAGTTCTCAAAGGTCAAATCGTTGAATTTTGACCCCTTAATCGCAAAATTTCTGGTCCCAAACCGATCACTTCGATTTTCCCAAATCTCAGTACCCTGTATATCAAATTTCGAGTCTGTAGACTAAATATTGACAGAGTTATTGCGTAGGGAAATGTACACAGACAGACAGACACACAGACACACAGACAGACAGACAGACAGACAGACACACACACACGTTCACTTTTATATATATATATATATATATATATATATATATATATATATATATATATATATATATATATATATATATTGTGGTCTTTGAGAATTGGGTATTCCCATTTTTCCCTACATTAACACTTTTCTACAAACTCGGGGAAACCTTTTTATATCTTGTGACGTCATCATCTCCACCGTTTCCAGCCGATTTGAGGCAGCATAATAGATTTGGTTGCTATAGTAACCAATAGTCAATCAAAAAAAAAAAAACATCTCTACGTCCCTTACAGATTCTGAGAACTTTTGAACACCAGTAATTTTATTATAACTTTTGTTTTACTGAACGAAAATTGAGAAGGTGGCCTATAAACTGTACAAAATCTTTTAAATTTTGTTGCAAAATGAGTGAGTGGTGAAGCTTTAAAGCAGTTTACTAGCGTCTGCAAAGGTCAACTTTGTCAATTTCGACCTCTCGCCAGCCAAAATTTCGCTCAAAAACTGATTAAAAAGCTTGCTGCATGTCTGAATACCCTTCGTGTAAAATTTCAACTGTTTAGACCCAAAATTGGCTGAATAGTTTGCTAGAGACTGCAATGGTAAAATCTTTTGACATTTGACCCCTTGACAGCTAAATTTTCAGCCAAAAACTGATTAAAAAGCTTTCCCTAGGTCTGAATACACTTTATGAAAAATTTCAAATGTTTAGACTAAAAATTGGCTGAGTAATTTGATAGAGACCGCAGAGGTTAAACATTTTTATAACTTTAACCCCAATTTTGACCCGTTAATGTTTATTGTTTTGGCCTCAAATCAAATTAAAAAGTTTGATTCATGTCAAAGCAACCTACATCTAAAATTTCAAGTGTTTGGTTTTCATACATAAAGTAAATTCCACAGTGTATAAGGATTATTTGATACTGGAGATATTCATAATCATACCTTATTTCCAAAAGAGGGGAGATATAAAATTTGAGAAATGTTTGGAATCAAGTCTCCCTTGCTATTATTTAAGATTATTTGAAATCACAGCAGCAAGTTTTAGTCTCCCCTCCATCAAGGTCAGAAGTTTTGGGGAAATATATATACAGGGTCATCAATATTTAGTGTTACAGTCTATTTCAAACTATAATTTTAATCATTTTTCTCGGTATTCTTCTATTTTTGACACTTATTTATGAATATTTATACTTTCAGATACCAGAACGTAACCATGAGTAGTATTTTAGATAAGTGCAACTGTTGAGCTGTTTAGGGAAGGAAACTCCAGGAAGGATATCTGTAAGAGCCTTAAAGTGAACAGAATGCTGGGGTGGAGGACTTTAAAACGTTTTGAGGAGACTGGAGACATTTAGAATAGGCCAGGGCAAGGTTGCCCTCGAACAGCTAGAACCCCTAAACTTGTTAAATCGATCAGAGAAAAGATCAGAAGGAGTCCTAAGAGATCCATCCAGAATCTGGCTAAAGAGTCGAGAGTATCGTATGGGACGATGTCAACTGTACTCCGAAAGGACCTGCAGATGTATTCATTCAAGCATGTCAAGAAACAACATCTTTCTGCTCAAGTTGTTGATAAACGACTCCAAAGATCCCAGATTCTTCTTTCCCACATTCAGGATGGCACGCTACCAAATCTTGTTTTAAGTGATGAGAAGAAATTTGATGTTGAATACCACTTTAACACCCAAAACGATTGGGTTTCGTCACGGGATGGGGATGAAGGACCCCAAGTGGTGACAAGGAAACAATGTGCCGCCTCAGTGATGGTTTGGGCAGCCATGACAGAGTCCAGTAAAAGTCCCCTCTTTTTTGTTGAGCAGGGGGTGAAATTGAATTAGCAAAACTATCAAGATGACACCCTCGTTGGCGCATTGTTGGGCACAGAAGCACTTCAAAAAACGTCCCTGGTCTTTTCAGCATGACTCCGCACCATCACATGGAGCCTAAAAGACTCAGGAGTGGCTTTTCGAGAATGCCCTGCACTTCATTCCCAAAGAATAATGGCCTCCATCTTCCCCCGATCTGAATAGCCTTGATTTTGGGATCCAGTCATACCTTGAGAGCAAGGTCTCAGCCACTCACCATCAAAGTTTGGAAGCTCTGAAGATCAAACTGCAGAAGGAGTGGAACAAAGTCCCCCACAAAGTAATTCGTGACACATGTAAGGCTTTTCCTAAACGTCTCCAACTAGTTATTGATGCAGATGGTGGACATATCGAATACTATTTTGTGTATTAACTTTCTATTGCTTTTTCTACAATAATACATTTGCAAAAATTATAAATTTTGTTTAATTTCCTAAATACAACCATTTTAAGTTGTAACGATAAATACTGATGACCCTGCATATATATATATATATATATATATATATATATATATATATATGTATGTGTGTGTGTGTGTTTAGAGGCAGCAGACTTTAAGTTAAATGATATAATATTTTTATTATACAGTTATATGCTTTATTCCAAAGATTAAGTTTTAGCATTAATAATTTAAATACAATATTGGACATATGACCCCATGGCTCACGTGTATATGATGTAACTTACAGGTCCAATTTTCACAAATTCTAAGCATTAAAATAGGCTGTATTTCGCAATAGTGTGCCGAATGTTGTCTTCCAAGTGGTCTATTGTGCCTGGTTTATCAGTTTAGTCATAGGACTTTACGCATCCCTTCCAAAAACATGCTTTAAAGGAGTTTAATCACACAAATAACATGTCCAATTGACAAACTTTCACGTTTTATCACGGTTTGTCACGCTAAAATGCATGGAATTCGTGCTATTGGGTGTTTTAGATATGCACGTGATGTTTCGTCTATCTAGCTAACCAATCACCCTCTTTGTTATTACTTCCACAAGTTAATGTTTGTATTAGCAAAAGGCAGGGATCCTGTTCAGCTGACTTTTACTTCCTATATTTTACTTCATTTATATATATACTAGCAGGCCGCCTGGTGTTGCCCGGTCATAAAACACACAGAAATATTATATTTTAATTAATGCAGAATTATTATAAATAGAAAGGCATTGAATGTAACGTGAAATTCTTTAAAAAAAATGAAGCGAAATAAAAGCGGAAAGAAACTGAGACATGTGCATGCGAGTATTTTTGCAAGTAAAAGTGGTGCTGTGTCTTGTTTGGGGTGAAAATGCAATAAAAAGGATAATACTCGAGCTGAGATCGAAACCTATACCTAAAGACAGTGAGCCATGTATGATAACCATTAGACCAGCTTGACACGATCTTTAAAAAGTCTTTTAAAAACATCTTATTCTTAACATAAGGAAGCTGTCGTGTGAACGATTCATGCATGCGCCTCTGTGAAATTGTTGAAAAACAGTTAAAAATCCGATGACTCCCCCAGTACCATTAAAAAAAATTTGGACCTCTTAGCAGCCTGTTTTTTCCGGATGAAAACCGATCAAAAAGTTTTCCATATGTTTGAATACTCAATACACCAAATTTCAAGTCTGTAGATAAACACTTCATATAGATTGAGAAGTGTCCTCACACACACACACACACACACACACACACACACACACACACACACACACACACACACACACACTTTTATAGATATATAGATATGTGTGTGTTAATCACATCTTCTACAGCGATATCATGATGTAAATTCACATCGTGACTCACCTTTGAATATTTCTGGTTATTTCCCACTAACAGCTTCCGGTGATCAATCATAAGGGTCGCATTCATATCACTCACTTTTCGTCTCTTGATTAGCTACTCTCGTCGTATTGACCGTGCATGCATTCTCGTGTCAGTAGCCATTTTATTTCTATCTGATTCGCGTATTCCTTAATACGAACAACTTTTGACCTTCTCCTGTTTTCTCTCTTTCTTTGATCTTTCTCTTTATTTCCTTACCTTCTGAGTCTTTGAGTGTTTGTTTATTTACTTTTTAGGCAGATACATCCTCGCATCTCCATAGGCCAAGCCTGGTGGTTGCACTGTCACGATTTAGCATGTAATAGTATTTTCCTCGGCCTATCATTGTTTTTACTGAGGTGTCACCGCTTATCAAGGCCCAACGGCCACTTGAGGATTAGGGATAATGAGTGTTGAGTAAACTCTGAGACAACATGTTGATTATCAGTAATGGTAGGATTTAGGTAGGGTTTGATTATTTAAGAGGATGACTTAACAAGGACTTATTTATATTCGATTTGAAAACGACCATGTTATAGTCAGCTGGGAAGCAGCCCCGTTGTATTGCATTCCAGAGACTGATAGTTTTAATAGAGAGTAACGGAAATTATTGACAGTTGTTGTAGTTATTTAACAGAGCACGTATGAGCACGTGGGAAAATATCAGTAGCAGCTGTAAGATAGCTGGCTTGTGAGGATATTAGCAGCAGCAGCCGAAAAATTACATACATGTAAATTAAGCTGGTGTGAGAAGAAAAAGGACAAAATAAAGGGCACCACATGGTCGGAGGAAGACAAATTGCGATCGAAAAAAATGGGCGTATAAGAAATGGCTGTCTACGGCCGGCATATAGTGGAGCAGAAGTGAGAGGCTTTTAAGCTGGTGTCGAGATAGGGAGAAAAAAAAACGGCAATAAACGACTATGTGTTAAAAAAAAGGAGAAAAATGCCGACCTGGATTTTTATTTATTTATTTCCTTTGTTTGTTTGTAACTGTGACGTTACAGCTAGACACGTATTTATCCATAGCGAATGTTTTGTAGGGAGGACCATAGATTGAGACTCAATCGAGCGACTGACATGAAGTTTGAAATATCATTTTCTTTGATCCATCATGCTTAGTTTCTAAATGGGAGGTGACAGTGGTGAAGTGGTTAACGACATGGACTGACGATCTGGGTGTTCGAATCCAGTTTGTTCTACAATAATCACTTTCACTTAGGATGTTGGCAATCTTCACATGGTCCGTCCTGTAAGTTTCATGTGGTCCATCCCGTAAGTTTCTAGAAATAATTTAGACTAGAAAATATCAGGGAAACCGATGCCAAAAATAGAATCTTTGGATATGTATGATATGATGACGAGTTTCTAAATAACATTTTCATCGCTATGATGTGTCAAACGAATTCTATAATATTCTATGTCTGTCCATCGATTTGTCCTGCTTAAATTTAATATAGCATTTTTGTCTGTCTGTCACGTTTAAGTTTGATTTGCCATTTTCATTGGTTTATCACGCTTAAGTTTGAAATAGCATTTTCGTTAGTCTGTTACACTTGAGTTTGAATAAAAATTGTAAATGAAATCTTCGTTAGTCTGTCATGCTTAAGTTTGATTTTTGTCGCAATTTCTCTTCACTCGTTTATACCTAGCTTTGTTTCTTTTCCCTTTTTCTTTCTTTCTTTCATATATTGTTTCTGTCTTTCTTTTGTTAGCCATCGTCAACATGTATTCCATACTTCTCTTCTTTCTCGTTCTTCTTCTTCTTCTTCTTCTTCTTCTTCTTCTTCTTCTTTTTCTTCTTCTTCTTCTTCTTCTTCTTCTTCTTCTTCTTATTATTATTATTATTATTATTATTATTATTATTATTATTATTATTATTATTATTATTATTATTATTATTTGTTCTTCTTTTTATTCTTCCTGTATTATTATTCCTTTCCTCTTCTTCATTATGATGATGATCATCATCTCTACTTGTTCCTTTTGGTCTTGTTGTTCTTCATTTATCGTCTCTTTTATTTTTCACCCTCTTTTCTTCTTCTTCTTCACTTCGTACATTCATTATTCGTAGCACCAGTTTTCAAATTCAGCCAATTCTTATTCAAATGGAGTTTCTAGTTGAGCATGTTATCGAAATATCAAAGTTTTGACCGGGCGTTTCAAAGAATCACTTTTATGCAGGGTCATGTCCATCTCAAACACGGAACACAAACACAACGCAAATACATTGAAGAACCACACACGATGAACAGTAACTTGCAGAAATAATGACGATCTCATAACAATCATACGAGAAAATATCTTCTGTGTCTGTGTGTGTGCGTGCATGAGTGTCTCGGTTTGTGAGTTCGTTCTCTATGGACTCTGTTGTGACGAAATTACCTACAAATGAACAGATTTATGTGCAATAAATACCGATGGACAAGATATCAATGCAGAGTACAGATCCGGAGAATCAACAGAGCATATTCTTTAGCTAGATGAACAACTCACACCTTGGTATGTTTTTCTTAATACATTTTTCTACTCTATTCCCGTGTTCTGTTTTCATTGTAAATCTTTAACTAGTGTTATAACACTAGCGAATGAGTATTCGCTTATCAAGGGATACCTTGTTTCAATAAGTGCAGTTAACTTTATTATAAAACTAGCAAACAAAAACAAGCACATCTATAATATTTGGCGATTAATTGCGAACTCAACATGGAATCTAAACACAGTGTTTTTTCAACTATAACATTGAGTGAACTTTCACTAAAAACCAATAGTGTCTACAAGACTGACATAAAAAAAACCCCAAGGAAATAAATCTTTGTATTTTCAAAAAATACTAACCACTAAATAATGTAACAACGAGTCGTGAATTTATTTATTTAATTGAAGGACTGCTTTCGGCCAACTTATCCTCTAGCCTTCTTCTGGTAATTAACCGTGATGAGATAGGAGTCTCATAATTGTACCCCCAGTGCAATAGATAGAGGCGTTGAATCTCTACAGTTTCAAGTGAGCATTGTCTGAAGATAGTGGTTTCAATCCTCCCCAAAGCAGGCCTTAGGTTTAGGTGGCCAAAACATGGTGAGCCAACAGCAACTATTAGAAGGTAGTAATTACTGGAACACAGATATGAGACTCAACATTCATATCCCGTCACGGCTAATCACCTGAAGAAGGCCAGAGAATGAGTTGACCGAAACGCAGTGAAATAACAACAACTATGAAGATGAGGATAAAAGTCCACAAATAAATAAATAAATAGATAAATTACTCATCTCAAAGGATTCCAATAAAAAATAATATATAAACGAGTAGTGACTAAGTCAATATTCACAAAATATTGGGAACAGTATACAAAGAAGACAAGTTTGTCACTCAAAAAGAAAGAATCGTCTGTTTTCTTTTTCTTCTCTGTTGTATTCCGCAAACAACAAATATTCCAGAACAGTTTGGGTTTGCAAACACTTTTTCTAAAAATAAAAACAAAAACGAAGACAACTGTTTTATAGGAAAAAATATTGTTCTCAAGGGATTAAAAATTAAACAGGGAAGCTAAACTGTACGAACAACTAAGTACAACGGTTATTTTTAGTACAAACTAGTGGGAAACAAATTGCTGCCCTCAGTTGTTAACAATGAAAACTTTGTCAAACTGAACACGGTTTTTAAAAAAATCTGTACATTCTTTATTTTTACCAATTATACAAAAATGGATGATCTCCAGGCAGCCATAACAATTGGTAAAATTACAGATTCAACAGCATGCAAAAAGGAAAATAACTATAGAAATATACAGAAGAATTACTCGATCGTCAACTGCGAACTAAAGAACAACAAATATGGATTGAGGAGTTACCTTCTTATAAAAATACCGCACTTTCACAAGATTTAATTGCTGCTATGTACTGAAAGAAGATAAGTTGCTTGCAGACTTCTTTAATATAGCATTGATATGATCAGAAAAATGTCCGTTTGATATTACAGAAATTGGAGACTGCAATAAATTTGTGGATTTTATTTTGCCACTGAAAACTTCTGAGCTACCTTACAGAATTTTTAGCCCGAAAGTGTCTTTATTCCATAAAAGATGGAAATGCTTCAATCTGGTGAAAAACGACCAAGATGATTTCACAACTTATGCAGCTGTTATCAACAAACACTGCGATTAATTTAAATTATCACATCTTAGTGCAGACTGTAGAGGTGGAATCGAACCCAAGATGCCCAGGTACAAGACTAGAATGGTCTTGGCGTCACACCCCCATAGAAGTCGACTCCCACGCTTGCATGAGAGGCGAGAGTGAGCTACTTAAACAAGACATTCCTGGCAACAAGTGTGTTTCCAAATATATGTCGTCTTGCCAACACTTTACATAGTGTCGCCGATATAGGAAACCTGCTACAAACAACATTGGAATATGAACGAACAAACACGGCAGACTACAGCAAGAGAACATCGCCCTGCAAAGAGCCTAAAGTACCAGGACAATGGTCCCCCACGTGTATGGATCAACACCAGCCCGAAACATTCAACACTCTGCCAGAACAGATGGAGGTGTATGACATAGCTTCCCCTGAGATGATGGAGGTTGAGGAAGACCAACCAGTGCGTCATAGCAGAAGGGTGACATGACCACCCAGGAAACTGTCTCCATAGACATGGGGAACGTCGCATGACTACTCCAGACCCTCAAGACATTGGCCCACAACATGAGTAATTTGTGGCCCTGGAAGGGGGAGGGCATGTAGAGATGGAATCGAACCCAAGACGCCCAGTTACAAGACCGGAGTGGTCTTAGCGTCACAACCCCATAGAAGTAGACTCACCCACTTGCATGAGAGGCAAGAGCGGGCTACTTAAACAAAGCATTCCCGGCAACGAGTGTGTTTCCAAATATACGTCGTCTTGCCAACTCTTTACACAGATAATTTTAAATGTCTGTTATTCGCACAGGGACTTACATCAGGTCTACATGCAGAAATCAGAAAATACGTTCTAACAAAATTAGAAAAAAATAAGTTTTACTCTATAAAAATTAATCGAAGACTATCAGAAATCATTAAAAAGACTCCAAAGATATCAAATCTAGCACCTCGCATATAAAAATGTAGTGAAACAACCTAAAATGCATGTAATAAATAAAACCCAGGATAGGAGAAATTATTACGTATATCCCAACACATGCCAAGAAGCATTTTCAAAATAAAAAAAATTCCTTCACCTGTCTAAAGGTCTCTATACCTGTCTAAAAATGTTTGTTATGTAAAAAATAGAACACAAAGGTTCCCATTGCAGGAATAAAAATAGAATTAAAAGTCCAATGCACCCAATGAAAATCGTCAAAAACCGTGAAGAAAGTTTACATGAATATGTAACAGGAAAAATTCTTGACAGATAAATTAAATTACAATTAGATTCAGGTTGGAACCTATCAATACTACACTTAAATACATGAAAAAATTAAATAAACTCACAATTTTGACATCTGAAAAAACAGTGAAGGCCGTTAATGGCACACAAATCAACCTTGAGGGAGAATCTGACCAAAAAAGATTCTGGGAAAGACTAAAAATTAAAAGTTTACTTTTTAAAGAATACTGCAAATTTATTCAGATCCCCTTACAAAACCTACCAATATCCACGTTCTGCAGAAAAGTAGAATCAGTTTCATCAGAAACAGGGAATTTAATCTCCAACTTAAAAAAGAATTCACAGAAGTATTCATACCTGAAATGTACGAAAATGGCCACGGAACTAAGATTAAAGCAAAATATTCAAGCAGTATTTAAAAAGATAACGAAACGTGCCATTTGTGTCCCTAGTAAAAATCAACTGGAAACTTGATAGTATTGAAACTGTCAGTATTCCATGGAAAATAAAATACAGTCAGTGGGCTGCTCCCACTATCTGTGTTAAAAAGAGATTGGTCGAAATCCATATTTTTTTTTACTGCATTTCCACCTCAAATAAGGTACAGTACCACTTTGATGTAGGGGGCTACTATCGAGGACATAATTGCAGGAATACTATGCAAGTAGTTGAGCAGCAAGCTGTCTGCTTACACTACACTTGAACTTCTGCATGTCAGTACAGTTGGGGGAAGAAGGAACCCTGAAGAGAATTCCAAAATCTAGCAGTTCTGGGGAAGGAAACTACTAGAGAAGAAGGCTTTCTGACATCTGAAATCTCTACTATGTAGGGGTGGGATTTTTCTGCGTGTTAGGTTTGTCGAGGGTGTTTACATCGAGGTGGTACAAAGGCTTGTAGTTCGTTGGAGCATCTACCATTAAAATACTTGTAAAACAGGCAGACAGATGCAACATTCCGTCGATGGGACACAGGCTGAAGCCCAGCTGACAGTTCAAGACCAATTAGTTTAGCGACTCTCTTTTGAACCCTGTCCAGGAGTGAAAGACTAGTCCAGGTGCACTAGCTCAAATGTGACAACAATATTCCATACATGGTCGAATAGTGGCCTTGTAAAGTTATAGGATACTCTCAGGCATAAATAACTTTCTAGCACAGTAGAGAGAGCCCACTTTACTCACAGCAGCTCCGGCAATACCCTCGATGTATCTGTTCCAACTCATGTTCCCTGTGAATGTTAAGCCGAGGAGTTTGAAAGAAATACATTCAAGTAATGTATCATTAGCCATAGTTATTCGTGGTTAAGCAAGGTTCTTGTAATTATTAAAGCAAACAAGCATAGTCTTGGCAGCATTGAATGTTACCATCCATTTTTTACCCCATTCCACGACTGACTGGAGGTCTTCTTTTAGGGTTTCCACTGTTACCTTGGATATGTGTTCATTCGTTTTTCCCTTTGGGCTTCTTATAGAGCGTGGTGTTGTCAGCAAATATACCCATCTCAGAGACAATTTTATCAGGGAGGTCATTTATGAATATTAGGAATAATAAAGGTTCAAGGATCAACCCCTGAGGTACACCCACATTTATATCATATTGTTTAGATGTATGACCGTCGAGGACAACCTGTATTCTTCTCTTATTTAAGAAGGATTTAATTATGTTATGTATTCGTCCAGTGACATTATATGATCTGATTTTCATTAAAAAACTCATTGTACCATATCCTGTCAAAAGCTACTGCTCTCCCTCTTCCTGCTTTATCTAGTGCATAGTATATACTTCTGAGATTACAGTTAGGATATCGGCAGTATAATGGGCTTACCTAAATCCATATCGTTAGTCGGACAGAGGTGGTGGACTAGAGCTTGAGCTCAAATATTTTGGCGAATAGAGGGAGGAGGCTAATGGAGCATTATTTGAATGGGTCAGTTCTTTTGTCAGAATTCTTGTAAACTGATACCACAGAAACAGTTTTCTAGCAGTCAGGAAAGCAAGATTCGTTAAGGCATTTGTTGAAAAGCTTGGAGCAACCTCAGTACAATAGTACTAGTACAGCCGGGATGAGATCGGGTCCACATGCTTTTGAGGTATCTAGGTTTTTTTTATGATATGAAGCATTTGAGAAAGAGTGATTTTCAGAGAATCTTGTGTGGTTTTTGTCCACAAAGGAAAATCAAGGATGGAGTGGTTTGATGGGTCCAATGTAGAGTTTGAGGCAAGATGATAGGCAAGCATGTTAGCCTTCTTGGTTGCCGTGCAAACAACCTCACGATTGTTGGATAGTGGAGGAATTGTTGATTGCCCATTATTTACTACTCTGTTGTAGATTTTTCAGAAATCACGAGTTCCTAAGTTCTGTGCTTCAATGCGTTTTCTGGTAGTTTTGATATATTGACTCTTAGCTGTCACTGTTTCTTTCTTACAATTATTTCTAGCTTCTATAATCTTTTGTCTGTATTTACTAAACTTATTTCAGATAAATCTACAGCATGCATGCTGCTTTTGAGCAATGACATGTGCGCAACTAGAAGTAAATCATTGGGGAGAGTGGGGTTTGTTATAGAACTTACATGTGAGAACATGTGCTTCAATTGCTGCTTTGAACCATTCAGTGATCTCATTTGCGTACTGTTCTGCAGGAAGAGATAAGATATTTCCCCATGAGCGATCTCTGATGAGATCCCTGATGGCTTCCCAGTCAACCTTCTTATTGTACCTTGTCGTTTTGAGCAATGGTTCTTCAGCTTTGAGTTGAGAGTTTAGGGTGATTACATCCATTATTGCAATGTGATCAGCATTCCCGAGTGGGCTATGGGCATTTGTTACACCATCACTGGGAACTGTGGTAAGAATCAGATCTAGAAGTGAGGCTTGTCAGTTTTCTCGATCTGGGAGATGGGTTGGAAACTTCACTGTCTGTAATAGGGAATGAAATATAGAGAAGCTATGTGTTATGCTACCAGCTCTGTCTCTGTAAGTAGAGAAATCAAACCAATTACTGTGGTGGACATTAAAGTCATCAAATATATGTACTTGTATGTTAGTATCCAGGGAGAGTGCTGTATCTATGCTGTCAGTGATAAGGTTGATTAGGGTATAGTCCTAGGTCAAGGGAGGGCAGTAGAGAACATATAAGTTGCTAATGCTATATTGCAGGTTAAGTCTAAAGCACATGAAGGCCCGGTCATCTGATTCTAGTTTTGATTCTTTAGTCAAGAGGAGGCTGTTTCGAATATAGACGCCATGTCCGTGCATATGATATTCTGAGTCCTTACGGCAAAGTGGGAGATAATCAGTCATGTTAAAGAAGTTAGAAGGGATGGAGGAGTGTAGGTTAGTTTCACTTAGTGCCAAGATATCCAAGGTGTTTTGTAGGAGAAATGATTCAACATAATCTAAATTAGTTTTAAGCCCACTGATATTCATGAATGTAAGTCTCAATGGGGGGGGGGGCGAATTGGTTTTGTTTGTGTTTACACTTGATTTGATCGTAGTTTTTCAGATTTTTCGACCGGTTTGAATGCGGCATTAGAGGACTTTCATCAACCTCTACCATGTTCAGAGAAAGTTTTTAAAAGCTGAACGGTGGTAGGTTTTTCTCGAAAATCAACCTAAGCGATGCATATTTTCAAATCCCAGTCGAAAATGAGAGTGCTAAATTCCTGTATAAATGCTTGTCGAATTCTGTACAGACATGAATATTATGCTAAGTGGTTTTGACTTTGCCATCAAATATCTTGACAAATTATATAGAACATGGAACAATGTAAATATCATATCTACAAAGTATTCAGACGAATACAAGATTTTGGCTTCAAAATTATACAAAGCAAATGCGAATTCTTACAAAAAGTGAATATTTGGACCACATAATTGATAAGAGAATGGCGGACGATCAGATCCCGATAGAGCCATAAGGAACAAGCCAGAATCTGGAAATACTACTTAACTGCAAAGTTTTTAGGGCACACTCATTATTATTAGATCTTTATTCCAAAAATGCATGAACTGTGTGCATCATTACACCAGCTTTTGAAAAAATAAAAACGCTGGAAATGAATTTTCAAATGTCAGTCATCGTTTGAAGACATTAAAAATGTCTTAATATCAAACCTTTTTCTCACGCACTTCAACCCGGAACTAAACACCATAGTTGCATGTGACACTAGCCAATATGGTATGGGCACATGCTTGCTACATAAGATGCCAAATAAAAACTAATTGTGTATGCATGCAGAACACTGCTTCCGACAGAAAAATAATATTCTCAGATAAAGAATATTATTTTTGTAATCTCTAAGTTTTACCGTTATTTGCACAGTAGACATTTTACACTTCAACGGACTACAAGCTCTTTTAACCATATTTGGACCCAAAAAAGAGTACCCACCTTCATTGCCACATGTTTACTAAGATGGGGGACCATTTTATTGAACTACGACTTCAAAACAAATTGCGCATGCGGACGGGCTTTTTAATTTAATTCTGATTCAAGATGAACCTCTCAAGGACTCGGTAATCACCACATTGAGCATAAATAGTGAAATAAAAACGATGATACATAACACAATCCATGAAACTACCAGTGGCTCTCCAGGAAATACAGACAGAAGCAGTGAATAATGAACTTATGAAAACCACAAAGCAGAAATTAGCATAAGGGGAATTTACTTCAGGCACCTACACAGTCTTCGACAACGTTCAGCTTTATAGCGAGAGAGTAATTATTTCTAAAACTTTACAAAAGAGAATACTGAAATAATACCGTATGGGTTATCCTGGCGCTAGCAGGATGAAATATTTGACGTGCAGTTTTGTTTACTGGCCGTCCATGGGCCCAAATATCACAAATATAGTTAAAACATGTAGAAGAGTGTGCTTTGGCAGCATTACTTACAAGTTCTGGCCCAAATCCAAACAACATGGTCAAGGATACATAACTACTTTGTGGGAAAGCTTTTCGATGTTCTTCTAGGCTTACTTTCAGGTGGCGGTATGTTTCACCTTTATAAAGTTTCCCACATTTACATGAAATATCATAAATGTAGTAATATATGGAGAAATCGAAAAATCAGCCCTAACAGACCATATATGGAGAGAAAAAGGCACCCATTCCCCAATGTGGGATGATGTTAAAATACTAGATATAAAAGATGGAGGATTAGGAAACTCTAAGAAGCAGCATCCAAGTATTGAATTTAACCACATTTGAAATCCATTAATTACAAATTTATATGAGCAAAATAATAGAAAATAACAATAAAATACACCAAACCCAAGGGAGATAATATTCCACCCCCATTTTCTTTCTTAGAGTCGTCTCCCTTGCACTGTGTTTTCCAGAAAAAACGAAAACACGCGTAAGTTGTTTTTTTTTGTTTTTTTTTTACATGGGGGTGACCACTTATCAAGGCCCAGGAGCCACTCGGGGATAAGGGTTATTGTATGTACAGTAATCCATGGGATAGTATCGTAGTAATAGTTAGTATTGGGGATTTGATAAGGTGTCATTACTTAAGGGGGCGGTTCATCAGGAATTTGTTTTTGTTGAACTTGAATACTTCTAAGTTGAATTCGGGGAGAGGGGGAGGAAACAGGCAAGCGACAGAGAGTTCCACAGCCGTGCAGTTCTAAGAAAGAAGCTTTGTTCATGGAATCTACGTTTTGATTTAGGCACGGATAAAGAGTGGGGAAAATTATTGACAGTGGTTTAAGCTAGTCGGGTGTTTTTCATGAATGATTGGCGAGGGGGGGGGACCAGAAATTGGAGTTCAGACGAGCACTTGCCATGGAAATAACGATAAAACAGAGACAGGCTTGCAACATCTCTTCTGTGGGAGAGAAGTTGCAGGGAAGAGAAAAGGGCATCCCCCACCAAGCCACGAAGTCTATTTTGTACTCTGTCAAGGCAGGATAGGCTGTTTTTAGCAGCTCCTGCCCAGATGTGGCAGCAATACTCCATCCTTGGACCTACTTGGCTTTATATAGATAGAGAATTGCATCATTAGTGAGCTATCTTCTGGAGCGGTAGAAGGATCCCACCATTTTCCCAGCGACCTTGGCAACAGACTTGATGTATGTGTTCCATTTCAGATCAGGAGCAAAGGTCAAACTCAGAAGCTTATCAAAACATGGGGCCTCCCCTAGACGAGAGCCATTCATTTTAATCAATGTCAGATGGAGATCAGGGCGTTTATGATGTAATGATAGGATCTTGGTCTTAGATGCATTAAAGGTAACCAGCCACCTCTTCCCCCACTGAACCACGTGCTCAAGATCAGAGGAGAGAGAATCAGAGAGAACATTGTCATTTACGGCCTTTGATATGTTGCCATAGATAGTCGTGTCATCAGCATAGATGTCAACGAATGATTTTAGTATGTGTTTCGGGAGATCATTGATGTAGATCAAGAAGAGAGTTAGGCCCAGGATGGACCCCTGAGGGACTCCAGCATATATACTGTGGGCCTCTGATTTCTGCCCATCAATCACTACTCTTATGAGCCTATCAGAGAGAAATGGTTTAATGATAGAGAAAACATTTCCAGTTATACCGTAGCTGAAAATCTTGTGAAGTAGGCCTTTATGTCATACCTTATCGAAGGCCTTTGATATGTCAAGAGCAATTGCCCTATAAATGCAGCCTTTGTCGAGAGATTCACTAATTCTATATGATATAACTGTTAGTACGTCTGCTGGAGATCTAGCAGAATGGAAACCATATTGCGTGTCACTAAGAAGGTTATTCCTGCTGAGGTGGTTGACTACTTCTCTATTTAATATGGATTCCAACAACTTACTCATGGCACTCA
Organism: Euprymna scolopes; assembly: GCF_053919585.1. Taxonomy (NCBI): domain Eukaryota; kingdom Metazoa; phylum Mollusca; class Cephalopoda; order Sepiida; family Sepiolidae; genus Euprymna; species Euprymna scolopes. The sequence continues at coordinate 38,283,796 of NC_136487.1, forward strand.
GGAGACTTATTGGTCTGTATTAAGAGGGAGATGACTTATCACCTGAATTCTTAAATACAGCGTATACTGATGAGGTTTTCCAGGGTGTTGGAAAGCACTTCTCCTTAAGGCAACGCTTAAACAGTTTGGTAAGTATGGGGGCAAGTTCTGGTTGTAGCTTTTTTAACACTGTGTATCCACGGTGTCGTATAACATTTTTTTTTTCACTAATATTTACAATGAGCATAAGGATTCAGCTCAAAATTGAATCATAAAAAGTCTTAAAAAATACCTTACTAACCCCTGAAAATTTACCTTTTTTTTATAATTTACGGACACATCCTCAAACCCATGGTTTGATTTCTTACAAGACAAAGCTAACCACTTTTCGTTAGTTGGAAAAAAAACAACATGAAGTTTACACCCAATGAAGGTCGTTAGTTTCAAAAACCGAAACGATGTGTCAATAACACCCAAGATGAGAATAATTGTCCCAACAATGAAAACAATACAAACATTCATACTCCATCTCAAAACAATTCCAATGTTTTTATAAACTGCTATTTTTCTGAGCAGTGCAAAAAATAGTTTTATGTTCAGAAAAGCCCATAGCATACATCAAATATGAGTTTATTAACATTTCTATGAAAATAGTGTTCATTGAATTTTAAATAGGGAACTAAGGCAAATGAGATAAATTAATAAGTACTAATAAATACTCAGAAAGTAATATTGTGCTACATCGTTCAATACAAATTTGGTTATTTTTGAAGCGATTTGACCTTCAAAAATTGTACTTGGCTTTTTTAAAGCGTAACGAATGTACTAAGGAATAGAACAAGTAAAATCTATATATTAATACCGTAGTATCTTTAACGTACTTACTCACGGTTTCCAGATTATAAATTATTCGATCAGAATTTATATTTATTAAAAAAGAGGATTGTAGGTAATAACATACTACGGACATTATATTAGTATAAGGGGAATCTTATGTTCATAGTATGTTATCACCTTCTATCCCCCCTTTTCATAAATAGGATCTCCCGATCACCGAAAATGCTATGTAAAACAAATTAAAATAAAATAATGATGTCGCTTTTGGGGTCGTATGTGAAACTAAAATATACGTTCTTGGTCTTCTGGCTAGAATCCAAGGGTGGTTTCTATTATGTTTAAAGATGCTGTAATCATATTGTGGGTTTCTGTTGGCGCTAAGCGTCCATACAATGGAAATATGTCACAGACTCCTAAGGATATTGCAAATAAACCGTTATAACCAGATTACTTAGATAAATACTTTTACTGTTTTAACAAAAGGTCTACAATAATATCTTGGGATCTCCATTCATGCTGAACGTCAACATAATGCCCAGAAGCAATATATTATATATGAAAGATGACACTGTGGAATTTCCACAGGTCCTGCCAGTATTATATAGATTATGTATAGTTCATGGAAGTTTTAATTTGGTTTTAGATCAACAAAGAACAGTCCGTTTCAGTGGTTGTAATTAAACGAGTTTTTCTGTGGTCACCTCTGTGTTCAGTAGAGAATGCATCATGAAAATATTGATCGAATATACAAAGACGAGCTACATCTTTCTTGTGGTAAAGAAGCTGTAGGGTAGAGAATAGATCATCGTTATTAGATTTGAATGTTCTTTTGTGGATGCCACAGCAGGGATTTTTTTTTACTTGTGATTCACCACTTATTAAGACCAATCGAGGATAAGGGTTAAGGAATGTAAGGTTGTAGTGTAGTAATCATTAATTGTGTAAGTTGGGTAGAATTTGATTATTTATTAGGACGACTCAAAAAGAACTTGTTTACATTGGACTTGAAATCTACCATATTGTATTCAACCGGGAAGCAGACCATCAGAACAGTGTTCCACAGGCAGGCAGTTCTGGGAAAGAAGCTGTGTCCATGGAATCTGGTTGGTTGGTTGTTTTTGTTTTACGGCATATCAACCCTTTTCAGGTTATTTAATGCCGAATCTAGTTATTTTGAGGAACGATTTTTAATGGAGTATATATTTTTTTTTAAGTCGGATTCTATTTAACCCATAGTTGGGACCCTAACAGGTACTACCACACCGGGTCAGAGTGGACCTGGGAGCAATGGCAATTAAAGGGTGGCTCCACACACCCCAAGGCCCGCAAGCTGGGGCCTCACCATCGGATATAGTTTTAGGTCATATCCAGGACCCATGGAATCTGGGTTTAGATTTATGCACAGTTAGAGAGTAGGGGAAATTGCATATAGTGGTTGTAGCTTGTCGATTTTTTTGTGAAAGTTTGGCAAGGGAGAATGATAGATTGGAGCTCAGTCGAGCACTTGCCATGAAAATAATGATTGAGCAGAGACAGGTTCACAACGTATCTTCTGTGGAAAGAGGTTGCAGGAAGGTTTTTTTTTTTTACATGGTGGTCACCACTTATCAAGGCCCGGAAGCCACTCAGGGATAAAGGTTAAAAGTGTATCACCTACTAGGTTCCAAAGCCAGTTGTGAACCCTATCAAGGCTGGATATGGTGCGCCGAGCAGCTCCTGCCCAGATGTGGCAATAGTACTCCAATTTTGGGCATACCTGGCTCACTCAGATAGAGGATTGCATCGGCAGTGGAGTGATAGAGTGATCCAACCATTTTTCCAGCTATCCTGGCAACAGATTTGATGGATGAGTTCCATTTCAGATCAGGAGTCAACGTCAGTCCCAGAAGCTTATCAAGACATGGAGCTTCCTCAAGACGAAAGTAACTCATTTGAGATGTAAGCCAGTGAGGAGAACACACAAAATCTACGACAAGCAATTATCAGAAGACACACAAGGTGCGTATGAAGATTTAACAGGTGTAGTTGAAGATAGAGCAAGCTGACATGAGAGAGTCAGGGTAATTCGTGACACTATGACAACCAGATGATAAATGTATGTATTGTTTGAGTAGAATACTTAATTATGTGGGAATTTAATTTCCTAGCAAATATGAAGTTATTGAATATGAGCTTAAAAAATAATTTTGTTCTACCTATATATATTTTTTTGGCAAAATATGTTTTTTCAATTATATTTCACCCTTTGTGCATACCAATCATTTTTGTTTAGAAGCTTAATGTTAGTTTAATATTACATCAGAGTATATATATGTATAAAATGATAACAGTATAGCCAAATTGCAAATATTTATTTTTCTTACTGTTGTGGAGACGACCACTAATTAGCATACGTGGGTGAACAAGATATAGATAAAGGTATCAAGTCAGCAAGACCGGGGAGCTGTGTTTGAACGCTGGATAGGCAAGACGCATGTGCCGGTTACTCCATGAAAGACTTTAACATGGCCTCTGCCGGACAATCTTCTAACTGCAGTACAACTGCACCTTTGTAAATATGTATTATATTTTCGTCTTAATATATTTGTTTTACCTTTACTTTCTGCGTTCGTGTTGTTATTGATACAGACACAACACTTACCAAACAATTTCTTTCAGCATGTCAAAACTTTGGCACATGTTTTACAGATCTGTTTCGTTACACAGAAACAATCCATTATTATGTTAATATTGAATCTTTTTGTGTGTATATCATTCCGAAAAAGAGATTTTTTTTATCTTAGAAAGAAATATGCATGACAATATAATGCTCCTATTTACTTTGCCTCCCCACGAGGGCAGAATTAGACACCAGGGTTTTTTTTTAATGCAGGGAAAAAGAACAAAAATAAAAATTGTCTCAATCGTGAAGGATTTCTCCTCCACTAAAAAAGAACAAAAAAAAATGAAGTGTAGTATCAGAACAGACACTACACTTTTATCTTGGCCTGAAGCAATGATGGAAAAAAGGAATTCCATAGAAGATGCAGCGTCGCATATTTATTTAAGTAGTCATCTTGGTATTAAATGTAAAACTAGCGTAAGGTTTTCATCCACAAAGAGATTATTCATATGATAAGATTACTTAATTTAACTAATATTTATTGTCTGTAATATGTTAACTAGGGTTATATCTAAAATTGGTTTATTTACGTTGTGGATACAAATCTAACACACTTTTTTTTTTTTAAATCGCATTTAATATCTTTTGTGTACGGTCATCTTAGTGTTTTTTGTATTATTTATTTTTCATTTAAAGTTAAATTCTTAGGTAATTAAGTAATATTTATAAAATGTAAAAACCTAATTATGCATCAAATAAATCATTGTTGTCTAATCTAAGTTTGTAAAGACTCAATTAGAAATTACTTAAATCTAGACGGAATTTCCACAAAAAAAAAAAAAAAAAAAAAATTTCCAAGTAGTATCTGTCTATGGAACATAATCTAGAGTGACTGCCTTGCAGTTGGATAATTATTTTCAAATCCTGTCATTCTGTTTGACCTACATAAATTGTTAATTCCCCAGTCAAAAGGGGATAATTCAATTAGCGATTTTCTTAGTTATTTCCCATATGCTTTAAAAAGAATTGCATTTAATTAACTAAGTATATATTTTTTAATCACACACACACACACACACACACACACACACACACACAGATATATACAGTTGGGTTAATGAAATGCAATCATTTCTAAATCTTATATTTTATTTTATGTGTTATTATTTGTGAATATATCTGTATTTATGCAGTGAACAATCCATTTTTCCATGATCTTGTTTCGAAATATTACGACAGCTTATATAAACCGCCAGAATATGCTGAGCATTGGTCAAATTTTAAAACTCTAGAAAAAAGAAAACAGCATGGTAGAAAACTTTTATCGTATAATAATTTCAGTGAAGGAAAATAGAAATATAATAAAAAATTAATAAAAACATTTAAAAAATCAACTTACGACAAGTTTTACAAAAAAATATTAATTTTTCCCTTTTAAAATAATATGTATAAAAAAATGGAAACATTTTTGTTGTTGTTTTAAAAAGTTTTTGAAAATATTTTATTTATTTATTTTTTGGTAGTTTTTGCATTTTTGTAAGAAATGTTAATTTTTTAAAGGATTAAAAAAAAAATTGGGGTTGTTTTTTGTCTACTCCATTTTTTTCTGCTAGTTTTTTAAAAAAAAAACTATTATATACGACACTGGCTCCAGGAAGAATATATATATTTTTTTATTATTGGAACGAGACTTTTGGCATAACGGTTTGATATTTTCACCAGGAAACTCTCCTTATCGGTGGGGTCATCTTCCATGAAGACCCAAAGCAGTCGAGAAGCCTCCCAACGTTATGTTTCCTCATGTCGAAGAGCGATTCGTTAATTTGCACAGTATGCCCTGGGCCTCTGATCTGCCAGGGATTCCTAAGAAAATATTCCTAGCAAATGTCTCTGTGTTCCGAATCGATATCACACTCTTGCTTTAAATTTTATGCAGTTGCCATGTCGTGCCAATACATGTATATTATTTGGATTATTTTCCCAATTCCCAGACGAGACTTGGGGAAAAATTCAGCTATGATTTATTTTCAATGATTACGCATTTTACACAATTATAACTAATATTTTCTTCCCATTTATTAAGTGTCGTTTGCTGAGGCTTTGATTGGCTTAGCGTTTTGCACTATTTTAGCGGTTTGTGTAAGCTGCCGAAATATGCAATGGCAACATTCACGGAAAAACGAATCGTTCACTAGATAAGTACCTATACATTTGTTGCTGGACTGTGCATTACAAAAATAAGCGAAAACAGAAGAAAACTTTCACTGTTTTTTTAAATTTTTTTATTCAATTTTCACCCCATATAAGGCACAGTCCCTCTTTGAAGTAAGGGGCTACTACCTGGGACATAAGTTGCAAGACTATTATGAAGGGAGATGAGTAGCAAAATGTCTGTTCACATTACACTTGAACTTCTGCCTGTCAGTACAGTTGGGAAAGCTGAATCCTGGAAGGGAGTTCCAAAGTCTAGCAGTTCTGGGGAAGAAACTATTGGAGTAGAATGCTTTCTTACACTTAGGGATTTCTACTGTGTAGAGGTGAGATTTAGCTGCTTGTCGGATTTGTTGGGGTATCTACGTCGAGGAGTACAAGTGCTTGTATTTCGTCAGAGCATTCACCATTAAAATACTTGCAGAACAGGCAGAGGGATGCAACGTTTCGTCGATGGTACAGAGGCTGAAGCCTAGATTACAGTTCAGGACCTATCAGGTTTACAACTCTCTTTTGAACCCTGTCCAGGAGTGAGAGACTAGTAGCAGATGCACCAGTCAACATGTGACAAAAATACTCCATACATGGGTGGATGATGGCCTTATAGAGGTACAGGATACTTTCAGGTGTAAGTAGGTTTCTAGCATGGTAGAGAGAGCCCACCTGCAAGGCTGTAACATAGTAACTCTAACGTTTATCTTTTTAAATATTATCTTTTATGGCTACCGCACATGAAAAAGTTATTTTTAAGATTTATTAGATATTAAAATATTAAGATGTATATGAACATTCAGACTGATTGATCAACTTAGATAAATATATGAAACCACTATATATATATATATATATATATATATATATATATATATATATATATATATATATATATATATATATATATATTACATATATAAAAATAAAAACATGATGCAGGTGCATATCGCAAAGTTTGTTACCGATAACTTTGAATCTGATAAATCAATATTTATTCTTATAATTATTTTTTTTTATACTTGCAACATTTCAGTTAAAAGGAAATGTATTCCGATTCAGTTTCATTAAAACACTTATTCCGGCTAGGAAGACTTTTATTAGGACGACATTTTTCAGCTACTTAGACCATTAATAAAATAATTTTTCAGTTTTCAGATGAATAATTACATTTGCTTAGAAGAAATATTAAAACAAACTATGTTACAGTCTTGCAGGCCAGTAATAATTAAGACAAACACAATAGTATAATAAACGAAAAATGTATTAGCAAAAGTATGTTACAGAAGTACACGTCATGATTCTGGGTCCATAACTGCTATTGTTAGGGAGAGGTCCGGGCGAGCAAAAAACAATTAGCCAATCCCAGGAAAGGTGACCTATAATAGTGTTATGAAACTGTATCGAGGCAAACAAAAGAACACAATGGGGAATCCCGGGATTAAAACGACCTATATCCATGACGTAAATCGGCCAGGAAAGCTAACCAATATTAAATGGGTCAGACCAACACCTGCAAAAAGTGCAATAAACAAATGCTAGCGGAAATAAGGTTAACAGGTCAATCAACAGGAACTATGACCCAGAGAGGTGCAAACAATCAACAAGCTGGCGAGAAAAGGTCAACAGGTCAAAGTGATATAAATAAAAAGAACAGAGAGAAAGCAGGAAGAAGAGACAAAGCAAAAATATAGGTTGACACAGAGCTCTGTGGCCCACCCTCGCCCTAACCTCCACCGCGGCGATGATGATAGTTATGACTGTTACTTTTGAAGTGTAAATTGTAAATAAAACAAATCTGTATTATAAACAATAAGTGTCTCGTATTCATTTCACAACGAAATACTGTTCGTTTATACAACCGAGACGATCATAAGCCACTCATATATGTAACCCTATGAACTGCTACCCAATAACGTGTTAGATGTGACTATATTTATAATTTCTGAGTAAGTTCATTTACCTAGATTTGGATATGTCAAATTACCTCGTAACAGTTCATTTCTTAATATTACCTGAATATCGTAATAGTATAGCATTTACTTTCATAAACCTATTGAAGATATTGTCTTAATAGAATGATACAAGTGACGCTTGGTATCACTTAATCCTGAATATTTCATTCTTTTCCATGTAAGTCTAATTATATTCTTTCTTTAAAATACATAAAACTGATAAACTGTCAATTATATACAAGAACATCTCATCTCACAAACAAGAAATAAATGTTTAAAAATCGAGAACACACGAAAACTTTCATGTTCATTCTTAATATTCTTAATCGATAAGACAGATATTCATTAGTCTTAATTAATCAATTATAATTATAAATTATAATACAAACAAACGTGATATCAAATTAAAGGGAATGTTAACTTTTCAGTAATTGTGGTCAGTATTTTGTACAAAGGAATGCATTAATCAAATAAATTATTTTTTCTGATTCTTCTTCGTATTACGCTTCAATTAAAAAACCGCTATATAAACACATAAAACAATAAAATCTTCATACGAGGGGCGTGCAATAAGTAATGCTCCTGACACACTTCCAGTTGTCTGATCTAGCTGAAATTTTGCATGTGCAATGATTTATATCTCTACGGGTTATGTGGCAAATTACATCTCTGAACTAATTGTGGTTTCTGTTTTACAGGTGTTTGAACTGAGTCAGGTGTGAAATGGAGCCTGTTGAATGTCAGGCAGTGATCCGGTTTTTATATTTGAAAGGACGCATACCAGAGTAGACTTTTGATGAAATGAAAGAAACTTATGGTGATAATGCCCTATCATATGACCTTGTAAAACGCTGGCATCGTGAATTCAAACATGGCCGGAAGTCTGTAGAAACAGCTCCCAGACCTGGTCGCCCCCCTTCTGCCATTGATGAGGCATCTCTCGGTCAAGTTGAAGCTGCCATTTTGGAAGGTCAGCGCATTACTATTCGCCAAATAGCCCAAGATGTCAAGATTAGTACAGGCTCAGTGGAAACTATCATTCATAATCATTTACATATGCATAAGATGTCTGCCAGATGGATTTCCAGGTTGCTCATACCATTTCAGAAGCGAGAACACGTTGAGTACTCGAGGATGAATTTGGAGGTGTACCAAGAAGATGAGTCAAAGTTTTTCAAAAGACTGATTACACAGGATGAAACCTGGGTCCATCACTATGACCCAAAGACCAAAGCCCAGTCAATGCAGTGAAAGCACTTAGACTCACCACCTCCAAAGAAGGCAAAGGTGCAGCCCTCTGCTGGCAAGATCATGCTCACAGTCTTCTGAGACCAGAACGGAGTAGTGATGACAGATTTCCTGGCAAAGGGTACCACAATTACAGGAGCCTATTATGCTTCACTTTTGAGGAAATTAAGGGAAGCTATCAAAATCAAGAGGCAGAGCAAGATCAGCAAAGGTACCTGCAGGACAATGCTCTGGTCCACAACTCGCATGTCGCCAGATCAAAAGCATGGGTGTGCGGTTATGAAATCCTACCCCATCCTCCCTACTCTCCTGCCCTTGCACCCTCTGACTTTCACCTCTTCCCAGCCATGAAGTTGTTTTTGAAAGGAAAGCGTTTCATAGATGATGCATCCTTGATTTCTGAAGTCACGTCGTGGTTGGAGGACCAACCTAGGGTGTTCTACAAAAATGGTCTCTAGAGCTGCATCAAACGATGGGAGAAATGCATAACTATGGGTGGTTCCTATGTAGAGAAAGACTAATAACTGTGCCAAATTTCATTACTCTACTGCTATGAAAAGTGAGTCAGGGGCATTACTTATTGCACGCTCCCCGTATGCAATGCCATTTGTAAATGATCAAAACAGTATCCTCTTTTATTTAAATTAAATTTGTTACATTTTCGATTCGAGTTCCATTTAAGGTTACACATCTCAATATTGTCTCGCATACGACAAGAACAAGTAGGAAAGCTGTCAGCACTAAAAAACGACAGAGTACAAAACCGATTTCGAAATCTAGTGGACAATGTCTTCCTTACATCGTATTTAACACAGAAGAAATATTACTAATCTTTCTCTGCTCTTTTGTTATTTTATGATAGGTGCTCGACTGAGCTTCAATCTATGCCCCCCCCCCGTAAAATATTCATAATAAAAACTCATCTAGTTATAACTACTGAAAATAAGTTTCTTTTCTTTGTTTGTGTACGTTTTTGTTATACTTATAAGATCACCACTCATCAACGACCGGAGGCCACTCTAAGATAAGGGTTAAGTGTCAGCTAGATCGTGATACAAAATGATCGATAATGGTTGAACTTCAGGTTAGCTTATTTAAGAAGAGGGCTCAATAGGAATTTATTCATATTAGATTTGAAGATGACCATGTTATAGTCAATCGGGAAGCAGACACATGGTATTGTGTTCCACAGACGGACAGCTGTGAGGGGAAATTTTGGCTGTGGTCGTAGCAAGACGAGTATTTGTTGCAAACGTTTTACAGAGAGGGACCAAACATTGGAGCTCAGCCGAGCACCTACCATAAAAGTCACAATAGAGCAGAGACAGGCAAAATCTGTGCAAAAAAGGAAATGAGGAGGTGAAATGGTCTTCGTCCATTAAATTTCCAAGACGCCTTTGTACTCTGTTAAATCTAGACGGAATTCCCCCTTCCCCCCAAAAAAAATTTCGAAGTAGTACCTGTCTATGGAACATAATCTAGCATGACTATGTCAACAAATTTTTGTTGGATCATCCTTTTAAATTATCAAATTGTTAGGTCTGTTTCGCTAACTCAGTCTCAACTCTCCAACTCTCAGACTAAAACTCCTCTGTTCTGTCAATTTACGAAAATCCTTCCTTTGTTAGTTGACTCTCTGACACCACACAACGAGGTCAGTCTTTATTCCTGGTCGTTTCTTTTTGATAACTAAGTTTGTTATTGTTTACTAAATTTTATTTTCCTAAGTAAAAATTCTTGAATTCATATTTAGCTAATATTCCAGTTTTCCCGAATTCCTCTCGTCTACTGAAATATTTAGTTTCAATAAGATTTGTTTCTCTAATGGATATTTCATATTCCAAACATCTCTATAACAATAATATTTGATCAAGATAGGCATCAAGACAGTTTCTCACCCTCTCTATAGTCCAGACCTTGCTCCTTGTGAGTTTTGGTTATTTCCTAAGCTCAAGGAAAACCTTAGAGTCTGTCGTTATGAGACTATTGAGGAGATGAAAGGGTATGTGACGAGAATCATTGACACGCTCACACAACGACTCCCATAGGGCCTTTCAGGAGTTGTTGGGACGGCACAACAAGTGCACTGCAGCCAGAGGAGATTACTTGGAAGAGGACTAGAGTTTCATGCCCCATCAATAAAAGTGCTCATACGTAAAAAGTCTGTGAACTTACTGAAGGCACCTCGTATATGTGACGGACACAGGAACTGCTATACAAGAAGACCTGGATTTGAAACTATTTTCATTACATTTTGGTAATTAAGTTTTTGCATTTTCGCTAAAGTCGACTTTGTAATGTTCGTTCTTAGTAGCGATTTATGTTTAATGCAATAATGGATTTACTATAGCTGATATCTTATGCACGGAATTGGAGCTTGTCTCACTCGAGTAGATCCGCGGTTGTTTCCGCAATGTGTATTGATCTGTTTACATATCTATTAGATTAACGTTCTTAAAGCCGGAACCGGATATGGCTGGAGAGATCGAACAGGGAAAACATAAATTACATTATGCCAATCTGCTTATCTGTCCAATCTGTTTCCATGTAAACCACTTCTTTCTTTTCTAATGGATCAGCCAGAAATAATTGATTATTAGTAATCTATTTCAAGAGTGATATCCTCTTTATAACAGCGTATCGCACCGTTAACTTCCGATGGTTTTGGAATCTGCCTCTCACCTAATTTCAGTAATACATGCCCAGAAGTGCGTTTAATGCTTATGCTAGCCTTATTTCTCTACTCTCAGATTGTAGATGTACAGGATTATGCGTTCATATCATTTAGGAGTTACGAATTCATAGTTTAGCAAATAATTCGCATCTACGAAGTAGTTTTGCTCTGCACACTTCAACCAATCACATTTTTCTGCACCAACATTTTTAGTTATAGAAAGTTCAATGAAATTTTAATTTTCTATCTCTATTTCTATCTCTACTATTATATAAATGGAAATTTGTGTGTGTGTGAGTTTGTTTCCTATAGATTGGAAAACGGCTGGATCGACTTTTATGAAATTTCATGCGAAAGTACTTTATGTGCCTGGCAGTGTTCTTAGATTTTGCATCGGAATGTCTTTGATAAGCATTGGTTATCAATAATCAAAATAATTCAAGAACAGGCAATTTTGGCTAAAGTCAACACCTTATACAGTCTAACATCACAAGTGCATTTGAGAAGTTTTATTACCACACAAGCCGAAAAGCCCGACATATGAAATCAGCAGTAGGTTCTTTGATATGATAGGGGCACGTTTGAAATGAATGTTTCTGTTTAAAGCACAATTGCACCATAATATTTTACTTTTTTATTTTAAAGTTAAATCCAAACCATTAACACCGCACAAGCAGTAAGGCCAGGCATATAAAATCAACAGTGCTTCTTTGATATTACAGGGGCGCGTAAATGAATGTTTCTATTTAGAGCACAATTGAAGCGAAATGAATGTTTCTATTTAGAGCACAATTGAAGCACAATTTAAGCACAATACTTAACTTTTGTATTTTAAACTTTAATTGAAACCATCATATATAAAAAATAATTTTATAAAATCAGCAGTAGGTTCTCTACAGTGCAATGTAAACTATAATCTATTGTGGGCTAAGTCATTGCAGGGAGGCATGTGAAGCTTCCTCCCAGCGCACTGTGAAATGTCCCATACTAAAGCAATCAATCAAGCGATTTAATTGAAAAAATGGTCGATTTCACCGATTTCGATGACAATAAAAATATGGGAGTGTGAAATATTCGTTGATCATCATTCAATCCCGGGAAACGTCGGGTCTCCATGCTAGTATAAAATAAAGTAAATTTCCTCTATTTTATTGATTTTTTTTCTTCGTTTTCAGCCAAAATAAGGCATATTGCTACTTGAACATAAGGGGCTACCATTTGGGATCGCCTATAACATAGAACTGTGGCGAGTTGTATAGCAAGATGTCTGTTCCCGTTACAGTTAAACTTCTGTATGTCAGTAGAGTCAGGGAAGCAGGAAACAAGGAGGGAATTGTAAAATCTAACAGTCCGAGAGAAAAAACTATTAGAGTAGAAGGCTTTCCGAAATCTAGAGACCTTAACAGTGAAGGGGCATGATTTTGCTGCTTGTCAGGTTAGTTAGGAATATGTACATAGAGAGGGCACAAAAGCATCAATGTGCATTGAATGAAAGTACATATAAACAGACACAGGTATGCAACATTGCAGCGATCAGACAGAGGTCGACGCTTGGCCGATAGTGTGGGAATTATTGAATTTGAGACTTTTTTGAACTCTGTGTAAGATGGAGAGCCTAGATACACCAGCTCAGATATGGTAATAAATTGTGACTTCCTAAAGATATAGCATACTCCCTGGTGTGAGTAATTTTCTAGCACAGTAGAGGGAGTTACATATTCTTTTTAGCAGCCTTTGCAATGTCCTCAATCAAAACTTGCATACATGAAGTTGATTCAGCTGACATCTATTCAATATACCTGCCTCCATCCTAAATACGGGTTCGGAACTGAGAGCATGTTTTTCCACAAGCGCCAGTGGGAACTCATCGAATACTCGGCGATCAGGCTGGTATTGGTGTTGTGAGAGGTCATGTTAGTGATGTTCTCGCCGTATAACCAAACAAAGCAATCCGGTGGCTTCAAGTTGGAGGAGGAGGTGGGCTAGTGAGGAAAGGGTACAAAGTCGCAGCATTCCTTCTGAAGCCAAGACTGGGTCTCTTTGGACTTGTGGGTCGGCATTGAGTCATACTACCACGCCCAGGAGCTACCAGCGGCCACCTAATTTAACCAGAGGATCACTACACTCTTCAGTGCATCCAGGTACACTTTGTCGACTTAGAAAATTTGAGGTGGCATGATGTGGTCTTTACTTGAAACCACACCAAAGGACAGCAACCGTGGACACGTCCATCAAACGTTGAACCATCTGAATATGCATTTTGAGGGTACTGGAAACGGTCCTGTTGTTATAACTTGGACCAGTAGAGAGCATGAGTTGTACAGTGGCACATCTCCGATCTCGATCGTTGAACATTGTGTCACTTTCAAACATGATAGAAGGTTGCTATCGCTCTTGGGATTTGTACACAACTAGCTAACTAGTAGATGGTCTGCAAAAAAAAAAAAAACAAACAAAAGAAACGGTTTTCATCAAACGGAAATAGAATAATGTCGTCTTTTCTAAAGTGACGATTTTATCGTTCATTGCTTAAAGAAAGGTGTTACTTAATAATGAAACATGGTATATGTAATATTTGTCGTACATATACATATCAATATTGATATAAACAACAGTTTTGTAGATCTGCTCACAATATAATGATAAGGTTTGTCTTGAAAATAATTAAAATAAAAATTAATTGTTAATTGATTAAAAACAAGTAAATGTTTACGTTAATGAGACAATTACACTGATTAACTACAAATTTGTTATCTGCGTTTTTTTTCAGCTGATTTAGGACGAATCTGATGCACTGAATCCCAACACCACATTGGATTTGCTCAGTCAGGTCCAGCTTTTGAGCTTTTGACCACATGTCGTCTTTTACGTTTTGTTAACATTTACGCATGTTTGGAAGATTTGACAAAATGTTAGTGGCCGTAAAATGCCATGTTTTGATTAGAAATTATAATTCTGGGTCGTTATGATGAACCCTTAAAACCTCTAGATCTTCCAAAAAATTAGTGCTCAGCATACACGAAGAAGGACTGGCCTGTGCGCGAGGAATTAGTACTTTGCAAAGAAAGGAGCATCATCAACGACTCTCTGCTGGACAGAGACAGAATACAATTCCAATCGCTGCACATCCAGCACAGCGGCATCAAGCAATTAACCAAGATTCTGGAGTAGGATGTTTTTTTTTTCCAGGATTGATTATCAAGAAATTGAAAGCTAGCATCATCAACGGTCCTCAGATTCAGCAGCTAATCAGAGATCCAGAGTTCGAAAACTCAACGAACAAAGTGAAACTGGAAACGCAGAAAGCATTTATTCTGGTAGTAAAGAACTTTCCTAGCAATAATAAGGACAGAAACTATGCAGAACTTGGTAACAACATGCTGATTGCTTACAAAAATCTAGGCTGCAACATAACCGTCAAGATGCACTACCTATATTCACATATGGACCAGTGACGAGTAGGGAAAGAGATTCCATCAGGATCTGAAAGAGATGGAGCTCAGGTATCAGAGTTGATGGGACGCAGTCATGATGGCTGACTACTGTTGGAATCTGAAGAGAAACCTTTCTGCTGTTGAGCATTCCAGGAGTTTGAAGAAACGAAAATTCAAGCCCTGATATTTGAACAATGGTGAGGAAATATGCAATTTACTCGTACTTACCTTTATTCATGGCCACCATTCAGTTTACAGTAATCAATGTTTCTATCAGGTAATCAATATGTGTTGTTAGCAAAATATTTTTCTCTTAAAAACATATTTAGGATGATATGTGTTGACTAAAATCAGCTGATAATGCCAGAAAATGTAACTGATTTTATCACAAGATCTGATTTCTTAAAACCCAACTTAGCACAAAGACCCGACGGAAAGAAACAGATGCCATTTCCAGATTCAGCAATGCAAAAATACCCCAAATCAGTTCTAGAAATCTAGACAACATTCAAAAAGTAAAAATAAAAGAAAATGTTGCCCAGTTATCTAAATTGTGGTACCTGGGAATAGGTAGAAAAGTTATATGCGTTTAAAATATGCGTCTTTATATGAAAAACCTGTTGGAATACTTAAATCAAAGCAAGTGATCATATTTTTGTAGAGGTAAATTGCTTAAGATCTTAAGATTACATGATGAGCCTAAACATTTGAAACCGATTCTTGACATCTTTCCATCGGTGCAAAAGTTTTTGCTAATAATTCATCACTTGTCAAGACCAAAAGCTACCTGAGGATAACGAATGATGAGATGGATTGATTGTTAGTTGAATGATGAAAAGCACGGGAGGATTGAATAAGAGGAATCAAATGGACAAAGTTATGATGACAGTTTATGATAAGTATTTGTTGACATTTGATTTGAAAACAACTATGTTGTAGTTTGTCGAGAAACAGTTCCATGGAAATAGGGCTTAACATGTATGAAGTTATTGGAAGAAGCTATGTTCATGGAAATATCGGTTGAAAGGAAAAGTTATTTTAATTAAGATAAAAGGCAGGAATTCTGCATTTGTTTGTTGCATTCGTGATACCTTTAAGAATTCTAATTATATCAATAGATAAGCCGACGATTTTAGTTTGCGCCCCTTGGGTCTTCATTAGGTAATTCGTATAATACTGTTTTGAATGATTTCACCTGTGGTTCTAATTTATATATGCTACACATATAATTCTATGTATATCACGTATATCGATGACACGTATGCCATTCGTTTGTTCCATTTATAATTTCTCGGGTCAAACGAGACTAATGAGCGAATCTGTCTGGCCTTCATACTGAGAAACATAAATATTCACGCCGTTCATTAAGCGATTCTGAGTTGATGAAAGAAGTGCTGCTGGTTTTAACGTAGAAAAGCAAAAATGTTACTTTTCGAAACTTTTATAAATTGGATGAGAATTCATTATAAGCGTTAGTAAAATTAGTACCCCAGAAGATATATAAAACTGACCTGCTCGTGTTCTGGCGTTGCCCGGGAATTACATTAAGTGACGAAATTTTAATAATACTAATATTACTGCTAATAGTAATGATAATGATATTATCGATTATAGTAAGAATAAAAAGAGTAATAATAATGTTAATGATAATAGTAATACTGAGAAAAAGTAAATAATATGATACTGCTGACAGCAATATTCATAATGATATTAATGGAACTCGCCATAACGATGAAATAATGATATTAACTAAGAAAATAAATTAAGCACTAAAAATAATGGTAATAAATGAAACAACAAAAATATTGGCTTAATAAATAATCTTCGTTCTTTAAAAATCCATGATATAATAATAATAATAATAATAATAATAATAATAATAATAATAATATTAATAATAATAATGATAATAATAATAAACAAACTGGCCCAAAAGGAATACAAAAACAGGCATGACCAAGTGGGGAGGGCGGTGCACTGAGAATTGTGCAAACGACTGTATTTTGAGCGTACAGACAAATGGTACAAGCATAAACCCGCAACAGCACTCGAAAACGAGAACCACAAAATCTTATCGGACATGGACATACAGACGGACAAACCCCTCCAAGCAAGAAGACCAAATGTTGTAATAATTAACAAGAAAGAGAAATCCCGTCAAATCGTAGACTTTGCTGTCCCAGCTGACCACAGGGCGAGTATGAAAGACAAGGAGAAACGAAGCAAATACACAGAGCTAGCCAGAGAGTTAAAAGGGATTTGGATGATGAAGAAAATCAAAATAGTACAGATAATAGTAGGAGCACTAGGAACAATTCCGAAAAACTTCCAAACAAGAATGTCAGAAATTGGAATCAGAGGAATGACTGCAAAAGTACAACGACTAACGATAATGAAAACGACTGAAATATTAAGGAAAACCCTTGAATGCGGAGAATAATACAAGAAGACAATATAACAAATAAGCGTTACAGGGAATGAAGAACACCAAAGCTGCATATCTACAAGTTCTACACCACCCATCATGTATCCCTCCCCATAGTTTCACCACCGTTCCCCCAATAGAAAACTGATACCAAAGAGCCGAGAAGGGTCAAGGAGGATGGAAAGACCGAGGAGGGAGCACTGGCCAGACCTCCGCTGGACAAGTGCGAAGAGAATTGGGACTTTGGGGAGGCTTAGTGCCACTCAAATTCCAGTATAAACCAATGGGCACTGCCGGCGAGAAATCAATGGTAAGAGGCTGTTGCGATGATGCAAATTCGTTTGCAAATGCTATCGAAGGAGGTGGAGAGAACTGGACGTCTGGGGAAACTTGTTGTCACTTAGCTTCCAAAGAACACCATAGGTCTCCAATCAGATCGTTTGTTGACTTGTGTGAAAACTCAATGTGAGCCAATAATAATAATAATAATAATAATAATAATAATAATAATAATAATAATAATGTTATTTAGAACACCGTTCTTAATTTAATAGTGGGGGAGGCTTTGTAAGCTGTTCTATACTCTCACCGTATAAATTAATATATAAAATAGGAACGTTATATTACGACTTAAGATTAATAAAAAAAAGATTAACAATTTTATTTATTTATTTTAAAGATATATATATACAGAATTCAGTTGTAATTTATATATTGATTATATAAAAAACCCTGTAACTTCCATACCAATTTGTAAACCACACTTGTATATTTATTTTAGCCATATTCTTAATATGTTAAAGCCATATTGTTTACACACGAGACGTTTCACTATTTTAAGTACTTCAAATGTAACTTGAACTGAAGCATATAAAAGCACTCCGATTTTAAATAAAACAGTAATCAAAAACTGCCAGAAGACAACTGAAGAAAATCAGTTAAAAAGTACTCGCAACCCCCCTCCCCCCCAAAAAAACAAACCCAAAACAGTTGGACGGAACTTTCTTATATAAATTAAAACGAGATATTAGAACGGCCATACGAAAAATGGAGAAATTACACAAAAAAAAAAAAAAATAGACGATCAAACAAAAACACTCTGTGTTGTTCAGCAATGTCTCTTTAAATGAAAACATGCTGCCTAAGTACCCCCCCCCCCATATATATATATATATATATATATATATATATATATATATACAAAGAGAGAAATAGATAGATAGATAGATAGATAGATAGAGAGAGAGAGAGAGAGAGAGAGAGAGAGAGAGAGAGATAACAAATAAATGACAAAAGTCTATATTCCAACTTTCAAGATGTTAACTATCTTACCATTCATTCTTTCAAGTAAGTTGACGTGCAAAATTCTTGACATCACCTATTTCGTGAGGCGAAATAATTCCTTTAATTATTATATCAATCAATGAATTTAATATATTAATAATATAATAATATAATTTAATATGATATATAATAATTAAATGGCTCATTGATATAATAATTAAGTGGATGATTTTGCGCGACGAAACAGGTGCTGTCAAGAATTGTGTACGTCAACTTACTTAAAAGAATAAATGGCAAGATGGTCAACATCTTGAAATTTAGAAGATAGACTTTTTTGTCATGTGCTCTGTAATTACACCGAGCTTAATAAATTGAAGGATTGGTATTCATAAAAGGTGAAACATAATTAAAGAAAAATATTTCTACACACACACACACACACACACACACACACACACACACACACACACACACACACACACACACACACACACACACACACACGCATATATTAGTGTTGGGACGATTAATCGGAATCGAGAAATTTGGGTGTATCGGAATTGGTATCAGAATCGAAAAAATTGATGCCGATTTTCCGATGCCAAAACGATTCTTTTAGTTGTGTTTTTATTTGATTTTGTTTTAACAAAAATCTTTCATTGCTGGTAATAATGATAAAATAATAAACATTTATTGATTTTAAATTACCAGTAAAGCTAAAATCGATAGATCATCCTCCTCAAGTGTATTCTGACGTTTAGGAAAATATCTGCATATTTAACATGTGTTTTAATGAAAATCGGGAGAAATAACAAATCTATAGTTAAATATTTAGAGATTTAAAATAGTCGGAATCGGAATCGGTAATTGTATCGGAATCGGGAAAAACGTTGGAGTCGTCCCATCACTAATATATATATATATATATATATATATATATATATATATTTGGTAAAATAGGTAATTAGTAAAAAACTGAGGAGAGTGCTCAATACTATTGCAGAGCAAATATGTGTTTTATTTTTTTATTACCGTTTTATCAGTTTGGTTACATATGTTTCGGATGTTGGACCATGTTTACGATCCAACAGCATTGTCAGACCTTACAGAAAACACACACATATATATATACATATATATAAGAGCAAATAGTTAATAAACATGTTAAAAACCACTTTGAAAAAGAGTTAAAAACATTTAATCTGGAAAGGAAACACTTAATAAGTGTCCTTAATCAGTGGAGTTTCGAAGAAATATTTTCCTTCTCATCAGAGGGTAGGAATTAGCAAAATGCAGGATCGGATTTTGTATACAAAATGTATTATAAGCTCTATCTCCTATTTGGTTTTATCGAGCTTTTACATCTGGTTGAGATAACTTTATAAATATTAATTCTTTAATTTATAATATACTTTAGTTTTACCATCTTGGATCATTTTGGTAAATTTAATTGTAATTTTTATTTTATATTTATATATATATATATATATATATATATATATATATATATATATATATACTGCAGCTGAATTAGTCAACGATTTTACATAATAGCACAGAAAATGCCTGCTAAAATATTCCTCGGTTTCGGAGTTACTTAGTTAATTAGTTATTCACAATACTAACGTTCTATCTATCATTCTACTCTTCTTTGTTTTCCGAGTTCCCATTTTCTATAACATCTTTCCTTAACAGATAGAATAAAATGATTATAATTATATATTATAAACAATAGAGAATATCGCCACACTACCACTAATATTTAACCGTAGCTGGAGAGTAAAATAAAGATAAAAAAGCAAAAGAAAATAAAGTATAAAAAATAAAATGACAAATTCGTGATTCTGGCTTTACGAACATACCTTTTTCATGTCTGCCTAGGACATTTTTAGCATTTTTCTAGCAATCTAGAAACTACATTGACTTTTGTTAGACTTTTCTTTAGCCAAATGAAATATTGCTTGATTTAGTCCTTTATTTTTTACACAGTGCTCACCACTTATCAAGGCCCGGAAGCCACTCAGGGATAAGGGTTATTGCAAGTACATTATGTTAGTGTGGAGATTTGATGAAGTGTTTACTTAAGGGGGCGGTTCATTAGGAATTTGTTAACGTTGGACTTGAAGACATCCAAGTTGTAGTCCGGTGGGAAGCAGGCAGACGGAATAGAGTTCCACAGGCGTGCAGTTCTAAGAAAGAAGCTTTGTTCATGGAATCCACGTTTTGATTTAGGTACAGATATAGAGTGGGGGAAATTTTTCACAGTGGATTCAGCTAGACGGGTGTTCTAGTACACCAATCCTCTCATGAGTTACCCCCTTTTATGTTGCCTGAAGAATATCAACTGAGGAATGCCAGTAATGTCAGCTTTCAGCTATTTTGGTACTTATTCAGAGTGTGGTCCACACATTATGATGACCTTGTGTCACATCTTACTACTATAAGGAGTACATTAATAAAGAACACTTCATCTGCTCATATTAACTGGAGAATCTATATTATATTCTAAGTTTAGGGTTTACTTCTTTAAGTGCCCTACCCTTTGTCTGAAGAATGAAACGCAGAGTTAGGTCCTAGGAGGCATCCCCCAAATTATTACCTCATCATTTATAAGAGGTGCTTTATTTTTCGGTCGTTTTTTCCCAGATCTGAATAATATAACTTGAATCTACCGCAACCAAGTCAAAGCAAGTGCAGTTCAAAACATAGTCAAGAAATAATACAGTGATCACACCCTCCGAGATAGGACCGTTTAGACACTAAACGCTCCTCTAAATATAGCTAATGTTTATTCAAATATAGAGAAATGTATCTATAGTTAGTGTGATATAATGTAGTCCAAGTAGATATTTATTCATGCTTGAATCTGTGATAAATGGAGAAGTAAAACTTCTTAAAAATAAAAAAAAAACTCTACTCAGTGATAAGCAATATGGTTTTCATCCTGCTAAATCAACAACTGGCATGCTGACTGTAATGATACAGGATCAGAGAATCTATGTACTAGGGCTTATTATTGTAAAATAATTCGTTCGTTTATCATTTTTATACTAATGCAAACATCATCAATGAAGCTGTGAAAAATAACGCAAATGACAATTAAAAAAAAACTAACAATACTTTCACTGAAATGAATAAAGTGTATGATTTGCTGATTTGCGTTATTTATTTTTTATTGTATTTTCATCCCGAACAAGGCACAGCGCCACGTTGGTCTAGGGAGCTACTATCTGGGATATAATTTTCAAGGATGCTATATAAGGAGTTTAGCAGCAAGATGTTTGATTACATTACACTTGAACTTTTGCATGTTAGTACCGCCAGCGAAGCAGGAACCCGGAAAGAAATTCTAAAGTGTACCAGTCCGAGGGAAGAAACTATTTCTTATATTTTAGGATTTCTACTGTGTAGGCGTCGGATTTTGCTGCTTATCGGGTTTACGTCAAGTGGGTACAAGGACCCGTAGTTCATCGGAACACCTACCATTAAAATACTTGTAAAATAGGTAGAGGGAGGTAACATTGCATCAGTGGGACAGTGGTTGAAGCCTAGTTTACAGTTCGAGACCTGTTAGGTTGACGGCTCTCTTTTGGACCTGGTCTGAGAGGGAGCGACTAGTAGCAGATGCTCTAGCCCAAATATGGCAATACTCCACACATAGCCGAATGGTGGCCTTGCAGAGGTATAGGATACTCTCAGGCGTAAATAACTTCCTAGCACGGTAGAGAGAGCCCACCTTCTTTGCAACAGCCTTAGCACTGCCATCAATGTACCCGTTCCAACTCGTGTTCTCCGTGAACGTTAAGCCGAGGAGCTTGAACGAAGTACTTTCGGGTAATGTATCATTAGCCATGGCTATAAGTGGTTGAGTAGGATTCTTGCAGTTATTAAAGGAAACAAGCTTAGTTTTTTTAAAGAAAATAACGAATACTATTTTGCACCAATCGCTTTAATATTAGATATCAACATTGTTTAAAAACCCCTTTCGAAATCATCTTTTAGCTAGTTTGTGAACTTGATCAAATTGTATTGATGAAATAGACATAATTTTTCTTTTCAGTAAACATATTCATGACTTTAGAAACTTTCTGCAAAATCACGTTTTAACTCGGTTTCTCGCCGACTTACAATTTTCAAAAGAAAAGAAAACTTCTTTTCTAAAGGTGACAAGATTCCAAGTCATGCACTTTGCACATCATCACTTTTTGGGGCTTCCAATAAAACTTGAAAATCTTTAGAAAAAATACATTTCAGAACCAGGAAGAATTCAATACTTTTTTTTATATAAATATTTTTTTAATCTTTCTTCACTTTTTACCGTTTTTATAATTGGTGCAAATCGCCTCTTCGGGGCAATTCACGATGTCAAGCAAATAAATTTTATGCCTGAGAAAAAAAACGTGAAATTACATTCGCGATGTGTCTTGCATAAACTTCGAGGAGGTGCGCGAGTTACGTACCTTGGGGAATCGTGTTGAAGTTTTTTCTTCTCCCCCCCCCCCATACGCACGAATTGCTTAAAGGACGTTGATGGGGAAACCTTAAGCTACTAGAGTTTGAGATTCATTTTAAGACAACACTTGCGATTATTTACTAAAATCCTAAAAGAAAAACAACATATCTGCCTTTAAACAATATTAACAGAAAACTCCTTCTGATTTGTTAATCTAAAAATATAGCAACAATTTACGCAAATGGTTAAAAATAGATTTTATTTTGAATAGGCGTAATTTCATTAGATGCGGTAACAGAGAGGGAGACGATGTATCCTTGAGATATAACATTTTTATGAGCAAAAAAAAAAAAGAAAAAAGAAAACAGAAAAAAAAGAAGAAACAATAGATCGATCACGATCATTGGTATCATGTTTCAATAGCATTCAGTTAGAGTTTGCTCGGGCCCTATGTACTGTTTCTAACTTGCCCTATGTGTGAATACCCCTTATGGTAAATTTCAGATGTTTAGACCAAAAATTGTCTGAGTAATTTCATAGAGACCGCAGAGGTAATTTTTAAAAACTTTGATCCCAATTTTGAATCCTTAACATTTATTATTTTTGGTCTCAAATTAAAATAAAAAGTGTGACCCATGTCCAAGTTAACTACATCTAAAATTTCAAGTGTTTAAACCCCAAATTGGCAAAGGAGTTTGGTAGAATCTGCAAAGGTCAACTCTTGTAACTCTGACCTTTTAGTAGCCAAATTTTCGCCCTAAAACTAGTTAAAATGCTTGCCGCATATCTGAATACCCGTTATGAAAAAATTCAAATTTTTAAACCCAAAATTGGCTGAGTAATTTGCTAGACATCGCAAAAGTCAAATCTTTTGAACTTTGATTCCTTGGCAGCTCAAATTCTCGACCTAAACCGATTAAAAAGCTTGCCTTATCTCTGAATACCCTTTATGTAAAAATCCAAATTTTAGACCCGAAATTGGCTGAGTAATTTGGTAGAGACTGTGAAGGTCAAAATTTAAAAAACTTTGACCCTAATTTTGACTCCTTAAGATTTATTTTTTGGGGCCCAAATAAAATTACAAAGTTTGATCCATATCCAAGGAACCCACATTTAAAATTTCAAGTGTTTAGACCCAAAATTGTCGGAGAAGTTTGGTAGAGTTCTCAAAGGTCAAATCGTTGAATTTTGACCCCTTAACAACAAAATTTCTGGCCAAAAACCAATGACAAAGATTTTTGTCACTCTCAGTGCCATGTATATCAAATTTCGAGTCTGAGACTTAAAATTAACAGAGATATTATGAAGGGAAATGTACACAGATAGACAGACACACAGACAGACAAACACTTTTACTTTTATAGATATATAGATACAAGATAAATAAAATACATCCATTGACAGAATCACATGTAAAATAATCCAGAACCCCGTGTTACCACATATACCGAAACGAAAAACATGAAAAAATGACACCAAGTAAATGTAAAATATATTAGGTGTAGGAGATACAAACATCATGATCTACAGCAGCTCTTTTGATAGCATAGAGAATGTGGTCGGCATCATGCCCTTCGTTTTTATGCCTTTAGACTAGCGGGTGTGGGAGGCGCTCAGCTTTGTCTAGTCGCAAAATACGCTTAAATACGAGATTTTAATCCGTCCAGATTTCGTATATATTATTATAGAATCGTGAGTTAAAAGAAAAACCAAAAAACAAAAACAACCCCCCCCCAAAACAACAAAAAAAAAAAACGGGGTGCCATCAGCTAGAATCAAAACCGAAAGCAAAACTGTAGTGACGTTATCACTCTACCAACATGACATGCATATGAACTGATTAAAAATTAAAAATTAAAAATAAACTAAGATGAATATACAAAATGTATAACGATTTCTTCAATTTTAAACCTTTTTGACCCTTAAAAAACATTTTAACCGGCTAAAGACCCATAAAAGAACGGTTCATAAAAAATAATAATTTGAGGCCCTCTAGCACCTAAAAGTCGCAGAATAGATAGAGTTTAAAAATATGATGGCAGACAGACAGAAAGACAGACAGACATATAACCTTTAATATATTAGATAACTGAAAACCTTGCATATTGTCACTGAAGCGTGTAACCGAGTGCGGAAGGCTATATGAAAATACATGCGAAATGACGTCATCGATAAAGAAAAAAGACTTTAAAAAGGAGAAAAAGGACGATCACGAGAGATGTGGAGAACGTTCGAGATCACGTTAAATGACGCTCGAGATGACAATCACAGGTGGGACATCACGGCCAGGACAATGAGGAAATAAATGTCGTTGTTGTAAAGAAAAGACGAATTGAGATTCTTTTCTATTCTTTGTCCCCTTTGCGACTAAGATTACAACATGTTGGTTCCCGGATAACGTTACAAGCGTACATTAATAGGATAGCCGCCACATTCAAGCGACAACCTGGGATGGAAATGGGCAACAAGATATTCGTTCACATCATGTTTTAATTTCTACATGTCTGATAAGAAAATAGAGAACAGGGAAAACATTAAAATGGCAAGTAATCAGATTAAAGGAAGCTGTTAGGGTACAAAAATCTTTGGACATCTGGGGAACTTGAAGGTGAACGGGTGTTATTTTGTTGCTAGTTGGGTAAATCGAGAGTGTTTACGTCGAGACTCTATGAGTGCAGTAAGTTCATAGGAGCACATTATCTGGAAGTACTTGTAAAACAAGAACAGAAATACAACACTACAGCAATGTAACAGACAGCGTGGAACTAATTGTTAGAATATATTTGTATCCTCGCCAAAGAAAAGAGAAAGAGAGAGAGAGAGAGAGAGAGAAAGAAAGAGAAAAAGAGAGAAGGGGGTAGTGATTTGTGCACCAGCTCAGATGTGGCACCAATACTTCATAACATTAAGTTAAATGTAATCATCCATTATTGGCCTTATTCTACTACAGAATAGAGTTCAGTTGCCAAGTATTCAGCAATTTTTTTATCATAGATATTTCTTGTCTATAAATGTTTATATTTTCCAAGTTGATAGCATAACAGATTTTCCAATTGTTTTCATTTTCAGTTGGTGAGAATTTTTCACCTACCCCCCTCTTAAACACGTCAGTTGGACTCTTATTAAGTACAATACTTAATATATTTTTTTAATGGAGAGTAGAAACCGCATTGTGGATGCGTTATCGGCAGCTTCTGTTACTCTCGCTTCTCTTTATTTGTCCTTCAGTCCTCATTTTAATGAGTGATTTTTCTGACAAAGGGAGAAGAAAAAGCTGTTTTCTAGGTTGGCAGTATTTTGCGTGAACAGCCGCCAGGGATGTCGGAAATTTTCTGTTTCTATTTCTATCCTTGTAGCCATGTCACTAGTAAAGATGCTGGAGGTAAACGTTTTATCTGAGCTGACGTTATCCGCCTGATAATCAGGAACCCGAACCTTGGATTAACCACTAAGGAGGCTGTCCTATCAGCAGGTGCAAAGTACTGGGACTGTTGTATTGCCATTTGGTGAATGGATTCTAGACCATGCAGTAGCTTCTGGTGGGGCCTCTCGATGCCGTATTAGTGAGTAATTGTTACGGCTTTACCTTTCCATGTGCTAAAAAATGTCTTCATTTCTATTTCTCTCTTAATTTCCTTCTCTGCCCTGCTTCAGGCATGTCTGTCGACGGAGTCCACAAATGAAAAGTCTCAATAAAAAACACACGATTAAACTCGGATCTCCAACTTCTAACGTAGACCCCCACTACCAGGTCTCCTTCTCTAACATCAGAGGTCTACGTTCTAACCTTCCAGAGGTTGAAACCCAATTCAGGAGACTAAACCAGACATATTATTTCTAAGTGAAACTGGCATTGGACAGACTATTTCCCTAGATGAGTTCGTAATTAAAGGATACTCTAATTTAACTTCCAAATCTGGCGCCCAAGATCGCCATGGGCATGGAATATGTGCCTATATAAAAGATGGCTTTCCATGTGGTACGGACATCTCCAGAGAAGATCCTAAATTATCCTATATGTGCTTCCGGGTTGCACTAGCTGAAACTATTGCATTTATATTTGCTCTCTATCGCCCCCACAACAGCGGAGTTACTATCTTTAAAAGCATATCTGAGAAAGTTGACCACACCCTATCTGCTTATCCTTCAGCTAACATTCACGTATGTGGAGACTTCAATGTTCACAATGTGGAATGGTTAACTCACTCAAACAAGACCGATGATGAGGGGACGTTCTGTCATGATTTCTCCATTGCTTATAACCTCACTCAGATTGTTCACGAACCCACCCGTGTTCTCGATTCTGACGGCCAGTATGCAAGTCTCCTAAACATCTTTCTCACAACTTGCCCTGAACTGTGTTCAGCTTCTGTTCTGTCTCCACTTGGATCTTCCGACCACTCAGTTGTATCAGTTAAGATAAAAATGAAATGTAATAAGTCCCCAGATATACCTCTCCATCATACAGTATATCGATACACTAAGGCTGACTGGGATAGTTTCCGTACATTTATATCATATCTACCTCTGCGTTCCATGTTTAAAAAGGATGTGTCCTCTATAGTATCAGACCTGACAGAATGGTTAATTGTAGGTATAGACCGTTTCATACCATCCAAAAAATTCCAGCAAAAACCTAACAGCCAGCCGTGCTTCTCTCCGGAATGTACTGCTGCCATTGCGCATAGAAATCACTTTTTCCATAGCTTCCAACGTAATAGATGTACTGAGATTAAAGCCGCTTTCAGAACTGCCAGCAACCATTGTAAAAAAGTAATAAAGAACGCAAGAGAGTTGTATGCTCAGTCCGTCAAATCCAAAGTAGCTGAGCAGCGGCTTGGTTCCCACCAGTTTTGGCAAATAGCAAACAGAATCCTGAACAGAAGCATGTGCTTTATCCCAATTCTCATAAATAGACCTGAGGTAATCTCGTCAGCATCAGACAAAGCCAAACTCTTTGCCAAGAACTTTGCAGCTAATTCTAACCTTTGAGACCAAGGCTGCTAACCTCCTACATTTCCTCCTGTATCAGAAAACATGCTATGTGATATACATATATCTGTACGTGATGTTGCCAAGCTAATCAAAAACCTTGATTCCAGTAAAGCAACCGGCCCTGACGG
The DNA here is from genome assembly GCF_053919585.1 of Euprymna scolopes. Classification (NCBI taxonomy): domain Eukaryota; kingdom Metazoa; phylum Mollusca; class Cephalopoda; order Sepiida; family Sepiolidae; genus Euprymna; species Euprymna scolopes. Next base: position 38,312,012 of record NC_136487.1, read on the forward strand.
TATTCCAATTATAGTACTCAAAAGACTTCAACTAGAACTTGCGCCCATCCTTAAAAAACTGTTTAAACGTTGTCTTAAGGAGAATTGCTTTCCATCACCCTGGAAAATATCATCAGTATACCTCGTATTTAAGAATTCAGGTGATCGATCATCTCCCTCACAGTACAGGCCAATAAGTCTCATGTGCGTCATGAGTAAGTTGCTGGAATATGTGTTAAATAGAGAAGTAATCAACCATCTTAGCAAAAATAACCTTCTTAGTGACACTCAATATGGTTTCCGTTCTGCTAGATCTACAGCAGATGTGCTTACAGTTATATCTCATAGGATTAGCGAATCTCTCGATGCAGGCTACCTTTCTAGGGCAATTAAGTCCTTTGATAGAGTATGGCATAAAGGTTTACTTCACAAGATCTCCAGCTATCGAAATGTCTTAGAAATTCCCTCTGAACCAAAGTACCGTAGGTTTGCAACAACATATTCCACATGCAAATTTATTGTGTCTAGACTATTAGCCACCATCTTATGTAAATTTAGAACGACATTTTAGACACATTTAGTTGTTATGATAACTCCTACATTTCATCCTAGAAGCAACGTCATTACAATCGCAGCATCTCTAGAGGGAGTAATTCCTATTTCCCCACTAAATATTTAGTCCTCCTAACGCCCCCAGCCAACGCTGGGAGGAAATATACACATTCACATCCGACAGATATTGTGCTTGCACCCTTCGTAACTTGATTATAAACTCATAAGCATAAAATAATCTTTCCATTTCCTGATTCAAAATTAATAAATTTTCCCTTCTCAAATTCCGTCCATTCTCATTGGCTGATAGTTGACAATTCGATTATTCTGAAATCTACATCTTCATACGTAAACCATCGCTCCAGAATTTTCAAATATGGCGGCACTTTGTACAAGAGGCAATCGTTTAAAAAATAAAATAAATACAAACATGATAACCGCTCATAAACAAAAAATTAAATACTGATAACCTTAAACTTACCTATACACATATTAACAACACGCCACTATCCCCCAAACCCCTTGGAAAATATGTAGAGGTACTATTGTTTATTTTACGATTTCGGAACAGCTTAGCGAACCTTACATGATGCTATTTTTGTTTTGTTTTATTTTTTTTTAATAACTGGGCGTAATATATTATCATACTTTTTTAGATTTTTTTTACATTTACTTTTAATGTGGGCGATTTAAATTACTTACATATTTTCCTACGATTAGCTAGATTTCAATCATGTTGCGTATCTTGTCCACATTTTATTTTATCACTCAATTAATTTGACGCCCCAAAATTTTATGCAGATAGGTTTTAAGCTAAATATTTTGCCTACGAAATCACTAAATTGTTCTATTTTGATTTTAGACCAATTATACTTTTTGTGCAGTATTGTGTTTACTTCTCTTTTCGACACTGCAAACACATTACCCTTGCTAACGCTTTTTTAATGCAAATTTTTACCTAAGCTCCACCTTCACGATTCTTTATATCGACGACTTTTACAGATTTTCGACAATGCTGATGAAGAAAATCTCATTTATATTTTGCATATACAAGTAGTTTTCGAGACACAAAGACCTGTATTATGCACTTTAAATCAGTGGCCGCCAGATTTCTACGTACGCGCGAGGAACAAATCTAACTCTATTCAACCGACATTGCCACCCCCTAATTTTTTTGTTGGTTTGTAGTGGGTATCCTGGCAATGACTATGAAGATTGAATTTGAGGCAAATATTTTGACAACCACCCTCACAAAATGGGGTGTCTATTCCGATAGCTGTTCTCAACATGAGGAGGTAGGTGTCTCTATTCCGAAAGCCGTTCTTAACATGAGAAGGTGGGGGGTTCGGCAACAACAACAACAACAACAACAACAACAAAAACAACAACAACAACAACCGTACTTTAATTTTTTACGACAGGCAACGCCGGTTAACAGGCCCTGCTAGCAGATGTATAATTTTCAATTAAAAATATTTAACAGTGCAACAAAATGTGCATAACATAAAATAAACCAAGGTAATTTTAAGATTCAATTTAAATTAATTTTTTATACTTTACTTTGTAAAGTTTATAAAAGTGAGCTTTAGGAATTGATCAATTTCAAATTAAAATTTGTATATTAATTTTCAAGTTGTTAAAACATTTTATTTAACCAGAATTACTTATCTAACTTCTATCGTCTTTTTAAGGTTATATTTTGTCTAATTTTTTTAAATTTAAATAAAAAGAAAATGAATATGCTTTTGCATGCTTGTAACACGTTGAAATTATTTTTTGTTTGGTGAAAAAGTAAACTTATTTGTAAAAAAAAAATGATTAAAATTTGATTTAAAACATAAAATAGTAAAACAGAAAAGCACATACAATCAAATATACTCTTCTGTCTTTCCCTTTTGTATCTTTCTTTTCTTACTCTGTCTCAGCTCTTATATATATATATATACATATATATATATATATATATATATACCCACATGGGGAGACAAATAAATAAATAGAAACATTAAAAAATCCCCTATTTTAAATACACCCCTCTTTCTAAACACACATAATATGAGACTAAAACGAAAAATCACAATACTAAAATCCAAGAATTCAAAAAATAAATATAAAAATCGAATGAAAGCACCCCTACCCTTACTTCAGAAGAGCCAGTCCCCCCTCCCCACACATACACATTAGTAACGACCTCGGACCACAGCCGCCTTCCTAAGGAAGCAAATAAAAATATACACATTCGCAAACCAATAAAAGCAAACACACACACGCACACACACGCGCGCACACACACACACACACACACACACACACACACACACACACACACACACACACACACACACACACACACACACACACACACACACACACACACACACACACACACACACGCCCTACCCCACCCTAAAGGAAAAGAAAAACACATTAGCAGAAAGAGATAGCGACTGACTACAGAGAGGTCAAAATCTCCCTGGACAAACCAAATAAAAAAGCCATAAAAAAGCAATAAAAATTCAGCATAAACACTTACAAGCCTCCACCCCTTGGAAAAACTTCAAACTAACTGAAAATCGCCATTTTTACACATTTGAAAATAATTTCTGATGAGGACGCATCAGACCGTCTGAAACGTACGTAAACGATTTCAATGACTTAAAAACATTATTACAATGATCCAAACATAATTCTCAATGAAAAACCAAGACACGGAATAATAAAATAATGTTAAAAAATACACATTGTTGGTGACTACTCCCTTATTTAAATATATATATATATATATATATATATTTATATATATATATATAGAGTATTGAGCACTGTTCAATTTAACATAAAACTTAACTAGAAGAGATACTATATTTACAGAAAGCATTGAAAAAATAAAACTCACGAGGATTCCACAACACTACTAAAAGCACTAAATAAAATTAATGAGGTCCCAGAGCACTACTAAAACCAAGTTTTTACTTTTCCCCTAGAAGAGAAATTAATAAATATCAGGTAGCTTCTATATAGCTAGTGAAAGCATTAAAAAAGTAAGGAGGCCTCCATAGCGCTACTACACCAAAATTTCTTCACTTCCAAGAAGAGACAGAGTTTTCTTAAGTGAGCTCTGAAAAACTCAGGAGGCGCCTAGAGCGCAACTAAAATCAATAAATAAAAGTAAAGAGATCGCTACAGCACTACTAAAACCAAGTTTCTATCCCCCTAATGAGATTTTTTTAAGTAATCGGTGAAAAATAAAACTCAGGACGCATCTAGAGCGCTACTGAAAACACTAATCGAAATTAAGGAGACCTCCAGAGCATTACTAAGACCAAATTTTTACCACCAAGAAGAGAAATGATACTTTTAAGCGACCAATGAAAAAGAAAATAAAACTCAGAAGGCTCGCAGAGCACTGCTGAAAACATAAATGAAAATTAAAGAAAGCTTCCAGAGCACCACTAAAATCAAATTTTTAACCGGCGCTCCTAGAAAAGTATTTTTTTAAGTGAACAGTGAAACAAAATCAAACTAGAGCACTAGTGAAAGCACTAAATAAAAAGAGGCTTCCAAAGCACTACTAAAACCAAATTCTTACCACCTCCACAGAAGAGGAACTATTTTCTAAGTTATCAGTGAAAAATAATACTGAGGTGCTTCCAGAGCGCTGCTGATAGTATTAGATAAAAATAAAGGGGCCTAAACAGTATTGATTTTGCCCTTCATAGAAAGTACAATTTTAAAGTGACCAGTGAAAAAATTAAGATTCGCGAGGGCCTCATAGCGCTACTGAAAGCACTAAATAGAGTAGAGTACTACTAAAACCAAGTTTTTACAACCATGTAGAATAGAAATTAGTTTTTTTAATGAGCAGTGAAAAGAATAAAATCAGGAGACGTCCAGAGCACTACTAAAACCTACTAATTTAGAGAAATAATTTTCTGAAGTGTCCTCCTACAAAACACTCAACTGAAAGCACTAAATAAAAGTAAAGAGGCTTCCAGAGCACTACGAACATCGAATTTCTACCCCTTATTTGTTTTATTAGATATTAAAATATATACTTAAATAATGTACGCACCACACATATATCGCCTTTGGTCAAATATATTTAGGCCCATTTAAAAATGGCGTCATGACTTTAAAATTTGAGACGCTGACGTTGTGACAAATAAACAAACATCATGACAAACAAGCGCAGTGTTTTTGTATAATATGGATTTTTCCTACTCTCTATTGGTATATATGTGTCGCTTAATCTCTCTCCATCTCTATTTCTCCTACTGCCACTAAACGAGCATCTCGTTCTATAAAGGTTTTAAAAGTAAAAAGAAAAATCCTAAATTTTCAAAATAAAACTTTTAAATAACTTTCTTTAAATGTAAAATTTTTAAATAAAAAATAAATAAAAGTGTTTACAATGAAATAAGTAACATATTTTATGCAGGTTTCATCTACAAATATTCAGCATATAACGAGGAATATCGAGATAACAATTTAAAACATCCAAACACAAGAGAAATTTAAGAGCCGAAGAATGCCATCGCAAAGGGTAAGCGCTTATTAGATTAAATATACAGATATAGAAGAAAACAAATTGTTTCCTGTCGCTTTCTTACACGGACAGTATATAACGCTATGACGTTTAAATCTGAGGCAGTAACAATCATGACAAGCAGACACAGAGTGTTAGTATAATATAGATTTGTTCACTATATTGGTATATATGTGTATCTTACTTTCTCTCTCCTCACCTATATTTCTCCTCCTACTTCATCTATATTCGACCTCCTACTTTCACTAAGCAACCATTTCATTCTATTAGATGAGATAGATCGACGTAGTAAAAAGCGCGATGGTGAAAAATATCTATAGAAGTAGACCAATAGTTATCAACTGTTATTAGAAGTATAAAATAAGTAAACACAAAACGCTAAATTCCTGAATATTTTAACCACTTTGTGAAGAAATAGTTTCTCGAAACATCACCTTCTTTTTTCTATACTAATGCATCACTGCTTATTAATGCAGAAAACCCTCTCGAGGATACAGGTTAATGGGGTGGTCACTCATCATTGAGAGGATTGGGAACAAGAACAGAATTTGACTATTAAAGTGGACGAATCGACAAGTATTTGTTAAAATTCGACTTAAAACCGAGTAGTAGTCAGCTGAGAAGTAGCCCCGCGGTATTGTATTCCATAAATCACAAGTTTTTGATTTATTGTTTATGTTGTAAAGACTCAGACATGCACACGATATGAATTCTTTCGAACGGTATAAATATATCGAAAAGTTCTAATTCGTGGTATGATCTGTGTACTTCCGATACGTGCTACGACTGTTGCTCTCTGTTTGTTCGGTTTTGTTTCAATACAAATGACCTTTTCTTATCCATATCTGTGCCCGTATTTTCCTTAGTGACTCTTCTGGGCCACAACAGTTTATAATAGTTCCATTTAGTTTTAAGTATATAGATGGAGGGAAGGAACATTCTGTAGAGTAGTTGACACTAGACGAGTTCTTCTTTTGAATGTTTTACAAGGTGAAACCAGACATTGGAGCTCAGTCGAATAACTACGATGAAAATAAAAACAGAGTTAAGAAAGGCTATAAACGTTTGTTTTATTAGAAAGAGGCCGCAGAGAAGAGAAGAAATCGCCTTTCACTAGATTACGAAGTCGATTCTGTTAATTAGGAGAGAAAGAGAGGTTAAATGGACTTTGAGTAACAAAATACCGACTTTACTGTTTGTCATACGCAAAGAAATTAAATTGTTTTCAGCAAGTAAATCCTTGGGAATTTCAATGACTTATCTTTCAATGAGTGGATATCCTTGCATATCTGGCAGATTTTTACTGCTGTTAAATGGACTAAATATATTTTTCTTTCAAAAACAAATTTTAAAATTGATTCATAAAGTTGGAAAGGTTAGCGACCACTAGCTTAGATGATAGCACTTTAGTCTCTTAACAATTAAGATGTGCGTTACAATCCATAAACGCATTTTATTTTATGATGTTTAAATCGAACAACAATCAATCAAACAAACTAATTAACAAATACGAACAAACATCTTGTTGCCCAGGTTGTTGTCCGACTATGAATATGTTGTCCGACTATGAATATGGCCCCTGTCTGTACGTGTCAGTGACAATATGCCTTGTTTTTGGTTATCTAAAGTATAAAAAAGATGAGCATGGTGCCGAACGCGTTCTCCATGTTGGCTATCAAAACAGCTACTGTAGATCATTATATTTAGATCTTCTAAGAAATATATATACATATTGAGTACAGAAAGTTGTTAGATGAGACAAGTCATTGGTGCCGTCGGTTTCAAGCCCGATAATTAGGACCGTTGAAGATATCCTTATCAAGCTCTCTTCAGCCAATATTCGTCTCTAATCATCCTAATTATCGGGCTTGACACCGACGCTACCAATGACTTGTTTCATCTAACAACTTTTTGTACACAAAATCTAAATACGCTCTCATATTTCGAATTTTCCTTTTAATTGAGCACTCAATATATATATATATATATATATATATATATATATATATATATATATACTAGACTACCCATGACCCGTTGGGTCAGTATGTTATATTAGCTATGGAATTAATGTATGAGCGTGACATTGTGATATAAAGAAAATAGTTTTTTTGTGACATAACAGAAGCATTTCTATGAAAGTAAATTAAAACGAAAAAAGAATATAGATAGATTTCTATGAGTCGTTCTCTTTATAAGTGTTTATTTTTGAAAAAAGAAAATTTACAGCCACTGAATTATAAGTGGTTTGCCATACTTATAGGTAAGTGTGCACTGAACAGATACGATAATACTTAAAGTTAAATTCAAATTTTGATATATCCTTTTTAAATGAAATTGTTAGTTGAAAGTACAAATAAGCTAAAAACACTCTCCCCATGTTAAGAACGGCTTTTAAAATAGAAAATGAAAATAAAATGTAACTTTTTTCATTTATTTTAAACAAACATTCATGACCCATTGGGTCAAATATTTAATTTATGTGTTAATGATAAGGTCAATAAAACTAATTAAGACAATGCGGAAATGAACGATGTAAAAAAACCCAGAAAGTATCAACAATTGTTTATTTGGATAATTTAAACGCGAAAAAAAAAAAAACAATCGGGACGCTGAAAACGTATACAGTAGAACAATACGTTTTATTGTCGCGTTGATTATTTATTTACGCTGTTATGGGAAAATGAACGATGTAAAAAACAGCAGAAAGTATTAACAATTGCTTATTTGGATAATTTAAACGCAAAAAAACAATTGGGACGTTGAAAACGTACACAGTAAAACAATACGTTTTATTGTCGCGTTGATCATTTATTTACGCTGTTATGGGAAAATGAACGATGTAAAAAACAGCAGAAAGTATTAACAATCGCTTATTTGGATAATTTAAACGCAAAAAAGCAATCGTGACGTTGAAAACGTACACAGTAAAACAATACGTTTTATTGTCGCGTTGATCATTTATTTACGCTGTTGTACGCAGGCGCAACTGAAATTCGTAAACCGGATATTGGGTTACAACACCTGTTACAAGGTAATTTGGGTTTTATAATTATATATATATATGTATGTTATGTAATTCTTATTAGAAGAGGACTGATGTTATTTGTTGTTGTTCATATTTGTGAGAGTCTTAGTGAGAGATTAGAATCTTAGGTTTGTTCATGTGTTGAGTGTTCATATGTCTTAAAATGTTCATGTTGTAAGGGATGGAGACATTGGTGAGATATAGAGACAGAGTACATATAAAGAGAGAGAGACTTCTGTATATATATATATATATATATGTATGTATATATAATAGACAGTGTACATGTTACTACACAATGAAAGGCGATTGGATATATAGATAGATAGACCGAGGGTTTAACATTTACGTTGACAGTTGTACATCTTTATAAACACAAAGTTCATATTAATATTTGTGAATATCTTGATAGATAGACCGAGAGATAGTGCGTTTGACATTTACGTTTTGACAGTTGTGCATATAATATAAACACGTTACCTTTCTCGTTGTAATGATGAACACAGAAGACGCAGATACAAAACCACATGATGATACGTTTATTTCTTCTTCAACCGGTCGGACATGATTTTGTATTTCAGGGATTCAAAGTTGTTACATGGTTATCTCTACCCCCCTCGCTTTCAGATGGTGCCGAGAATCAGTCTGAACCTCTCTGCTCCTCTGATCTGACTGATCTAACTCTACATATATTGAGAACTCGTGAAGTCATCGCATGATTAAACAGTGCTCATAAAGCACGTTGGAACACATGCGTCACGCTGCCAAACTTGACATTACCTCGAGTTCAGTAACCTATTTTTCAAATAACATTTTTACAAAATATGTTTACAATTTCAATTGACAATTAAATTCCTTATTTTAATTTTCACAGAAACAAATTTCATTATTGCATTCCTTTTCCATATACATATATGTAAGCTAAACAATTGCAATTCCTTATTTTCAATAACATTCTGTATTTATTTTAACTTATGATTGGAATTTTCAATTCCAAATCTAGCTTCCAAAGTTTGAATCCGTGACTATCCTATTTCATATTTACATTTAACTAATTCCCTATTTTTTTACTTACATGAAAAGGGGACAGCCCTTTTATCATGTAGCATATATATGTCAGATCAGCTTGCTTGTTGTTCGTATAAACCATTCGGTTTTCGACTTCCGGTCGTGATTTAAATGCTGTTTCAAACTTAAACAAAAATTGTATTTCAAAGTTCACACGGAAGAACTATAGCACTCTCTCCAATGGTTCAATTCAACTTGTGAGGCTGCAATTGCGCAAAAGCAGCATGCATTTCGCTGATTCGTCCGCCATAAGTGAAATATACAAAAGTTTATAGAAGTTAGAAATGATTTTAAGAGTTAAATAGCCGCAAACTAGAAAAGACATACAAAAGTGACCAGGAAAAGTATCGTGCTGCAGAAATTAGGACTTCGCGATTTCTGGAAAATTTATAATAGTGTGATTAAAAATGGACAATCAACAATCCTTCCCCTTTCCAACAACAATGAGGTTGCTTGAACGACAACCAAGAAATCTAATCTATTTGTCCGGCGGTTCCCTGTCTGTATTGTGGACAGAAACAACACTTGTATGTATAAAAATCACTGCTTCTCATATCATAAAAAACTGAACACTTTTAAGGTGTGTTGGTCTGATATCATTCGTACTATATTATTAGCTTGGTGCAAAACTAATGTCGTTTTTTACATTAATCTCCAATAAAAAAAAAACGATATTATTTTTGCACCAACCTAATAATTAAAAAATGCTACACAGAGCTAGACTTGCCATCTCTAAACTTAAAAAAAAAAAATGCCTAGCCGACTGTTACTTCCCTGATAGCTAGATAATTGCGTCCGGGGTGCCAGTATTCAAGAATTTTGTTAAAAGAGCTGGCCCATTCAATTATCGCCCAGTCAGTCTCCCCCTCCTCACTAAAATCTTTGAGTCATTAATCAATCAAGTGCTTGTTCACCATCTTGTAAATGCTAAGCGTTTTATCTGACTAACGGTATGGATTTAGGCAAACCCACTGTACTGGAGATATCTTGACTGACATATTTGAACACATATATTATCGGGATAAGATAGGGGAAACTAGGATTTAGCTTTGACAAGGTCTAGCATAAAGGGCTTATGAAAATGAAATCATATGGTATTTCGCGACGAATACGTAATATAATCAGCTCCTTTCTAGACAAAAGAAAAAAATCTAGGTTGACCTCGATGGTCATACATCTAAACAATATGCTATTAATGGCAGTGTGTTTCAAGGGTAGATCCTTGGACCTTTAATATTCCTGATATTCATAAACACCCTCCAGATAACATTGTGTCCGAGATGTGCAAATTTGCTGATTACACCACGCTCTAGATTAGACATGAGGGAAAACGAATGTACACATATCTAAGGAAAAAAAAAGAATACGACCTTCAGTCTGTAGTGAAATTGGTCCGTAAATAAATGATAACATTTAATGCTACTAATACTAATCTTTTTTCCTTTAACAATTACAACAGATCTTCTCAATCATTGCTTGACAAGAAAAATAATACATTACCTGAGATCACATCATTCAAACTCCACGGTTTAACATTCATAGGCAACATGTACTGGAACAAATACACTGAGGACATTGCCAAGACTGTTGCAAAAAGGTAAGGTTATTCTTACTAACTCCAGAGCGTGTCCTATATCGTTAGAAAGCCAAATTCACCCACATATGAAACATTGTTGCTACATCTAGGCTACTGCATATACCATTAGTCTCTCACAGGGTAAAAAAAAGAGTATCAAATCTAATAAGTTCCGCACTATCAGCCAAGCTCCAATCCCTGTCCCATCGCCGCAATTTTTCATCCCTGTGCCCGTTTTACAGGTACTTTAATGAAATGTGCTCTGATAAATTCATAGAACTTGTGCTCCCGCGACATACTTTTGACTCCCCCGACAAGCAACAAAATCCCACCCCTTCACCGTTGAGGTTCTAGATGCCTGAAAGACTTTTCTAGTCTTATAGTTTCTTCCCTACACTTTGGAATTCCCTCCCTGTTTCATACTTCCCTGACTATGCTGAAATTTAAATGTAATGAGAACAGATGTCACGCTACCTAACTCTTTACAGTTCCCTGTTAGACACGATTTCAAATAGCAACTCTTTACGTTCCAAGGTACAACATGCCTTGTTTAGGGTAGAAAAAGAGTAAAAAATAAACATAAATAAATAAAGATAAAAATAAATAAATAAAAAAAGATAGAAGCGCTATTTAAAATTTAATGAAAGACCAACAAAATTATATCAAAACGTAAAGCTTTAGTTTGCAATAGAATTTAAGTTGAAGTTAATACCTCAATAATGCTAAGATTTGAAATAACCGTACTTATCACTCTGTTGAGCATAAGTTTAATATAGGAGTTCTGTTGTCTTTTTTTTTCGCGCTAAAATTTGAAATTGCGAAAGTTAATCCAATTTTGGCCTCATTTAACTTTGATTGACACCGTCTTTTTTCTGGATTCTAGATGCGTTCTCGCTTCTACGTAAGGTACTTTGTCTTCAGGTAGTTCAATCTGTCACGCTAAACTTTGAAATATCTTATTCACTAAACAAACTAATTGAAAAAAAAGCATCCTATTTTAAATACGACCAATTATCTCAATAAGACACTGTCATTACGCAATTTTAATCAGTCTGTCACACTTCTATTTGCAATAGCATTTTTGTTGGCCTGTTACGCTAAAATTTGTTTGAAATTCCGTTTTTGTTGGTCAGTTCAAAAGGATATTTTTGTTGATCGTTCATGCTAACTTTTAAAATACAATTTTCATCGGCTTGTCAGTGCTTCAATTTCAAATATTAATTTTGTAGGTCTGTTACACTTAAATAAAAAAATACTTTTTGTTTGTCAGTTATGTAAAACTTTGAAATGACATTTTCGCTTGCTTGTTAGTGCTTATATTGAAATTTAATTTTCATAGCTCTGCCACGCCCAAGCTTTAAATAAGATTTTCGTCGGGTTGTTCTGGAAATTTCATTTCCGGCGGTCTGTCACATTTAAATCCAGGATGGAATTGTCGACAGTTACGTTTTAGTCGGAAATATTATTTTGGTTGGTTTGCTATGCTTAAATTTGAAATATCACTTAAGTTTGAAATATTATTTTCATTTATCTATCATACTTAAGTTTGAAATATATACCTGACGTTTTAATTTTTATGTCATTTATCTGTCATACTTAAGTTTGAAATATTAATTGCATTTATCTGTCATTCTTAAGTTTGAAATATCATTTTCATTAATCTGTTATACTTAAGTTTGAAATATTAATTTCGTTTATTTGTCATACTTAAGTTTGAAATATCATTTTCATTTATCTATCATTCTTAAGTTTGAAATATTAATTTCGTTTTCTGTCATTCTTAAGTTTGAAATATTAATTTAATTTATCTGTCATACTTAAGTTTGCAATATCATTTTCATTTATCTGTCATTCTAAAGTTTGAAATATTATTTTCATTTATCTGTTATACTTAAGTTTGAAATATTAGTTTCGTTTATCTGTCATACTTTAGTTTGAAATATCATTTTCATTTATCTATCATACTTAAGTTTGAAAGATTAATTTCATTTATCTGTCATTCTTAAGTTTGAAATATTATTTTCATTTATCTGTCATTCTCAAGTTTGAAATATCATTTTCATTTATCTGTCATACTTACGTTTGAAATATTAATTTCGTTTATCTGTAATTCTTAAGTTTGAAATATTAATTTCATTTATCCGTCATTCTTAAGTTTAAAATATCATTTTCATTTATCTGTAATTCTTAAGTTTGAAATATCATTTTCATTTATCTGTCATACTTAAGTTTGAAATATTAATTTCGTTTTCTGTCATTCTTAAGTTTGAAATATTAATTTCATTTATCTGTCATTCTTAAGTTTGAAATATCATTTTCATTTATCTGTCATACTTAAGTTTGAAATATTAATTTCGTTTATCTGTCATACTTAAGTTTTAAATATCATTTTCATTTATCTGTCATACTTAAGTTTGAAATATTAATTTCGTTTTCTGTCATTCTTAAGTTTGAAATATTAATTTAATTTATCTGTCATACTTAAGTTTGAAATATCATTTTCATTTATCTGTCATTCTTAAGTTTGAAATATTATTTTCATTTATCTGTCATACTTAAGTTTGAAATATTAATTTCGTTTATCTGTCATACTTTAGTTTGAAATATCATTTTCATTTATCTATCATACTTAAGTTTGAAATATTAATTTCATTTATCTGTCATTCTTAAGTTTAAAATATCATTTTCATTTATCTGTCATTCTTAAGTTTGAAATATCATTTTCATTTATCTGTCATTCTTAAGTTTGAAATATCATTCTTAAGTTTTATTTATTAAGTTTATTTATCTGTCATATTTAAGTTTGAAATATCATTCTTAAGTTTGAAATATTAATTTAATTTATCTGTCATACTTAAGTTTGAAATATTAGTTTCGTTTATCTGTCATTCTTAAGTTTGAAATATTAATTTCATTTATCTGTCATACTTAAGTTTGAAATATCATTTTCATTTATCTGTCATGCTTAAGTTTGAAATAATATTTTCATTTATCTGTCATTCTTAAGTTTGAAATATCATTTTCATTTTTCTGTCATACTTAAGTTTGAAATATTATTTTCATTTCCCTGTCATACTTAAGTTTGAAATATTAATTTCGTTTATCGGTTATGCTTAAGTTTGTAATATCATTTTCATTTATCTGTCATACTTACGTTTGAAATATTATTTTCGTTTATCTGTTATGCTTAAGTTTGAAACGTTATTTTCGTTAGTTTATCATGTTGAAATGTGAAATATTATTTTGATTGATTTTTCATGTTCAAAATTAAAATATCATTTTCGTTGGTCTGTCATGCTCATGTTCTAAATAGCATTTTCATTTGTTCGTTACTCAAAGTTTGAAACCGCATTTCCTCATTAAAGACATATATATAGAGGCACCCGGAGAATGAACTAATTTTTGTTTTTCCTGTTTTATTTCTCTACTTTTGGTTTAATCTTATACCTGATGTTTTAATTTTTATGTCATCACAAACTACCTTAAGCGAAAGAGTAGTTTGTTTAAATGGGGAAAAAGAAACGAAAAAAAAAAAAATTAAACCCTAAAGGGAAAATTTGATTTAATGCTGATTGAATATTTAGATTTTTATAACTCTCTCTTTTCCGTCCAATCTAACTACCACCATTCCTTTTCAGACCCTCGTTCGACTAAACGGCACGAGAAATGACAGTGAGTTAATTTTTCCCCAGGGAATCTGCCTGGCATGTCAGAAATTTCCGTCACAGGCACTCAACTGAAGGAATCTGACAAGTTAGAAGTGTCATCAGTCATCTTGCCTTTTGTCCCAGTCCCTCACCAGCACTAATTTCCCTGAGAGAAATAAAGCTTTCGGCCTTTAAATACGAGAAATTATAAACTACACTACAACGAAATGTACCCGAAATCACAAAATAGACAAACTCCAATCAACATGAATTATCATAATATACTGCATCATCCCAAGTCACTAACAACAAAATCACAAAAAGCGCATCAACATCAAATAAAATAGTGGCTAAGAGAGAGTTGAAAAATCGAAGGAAGACAGCACCATCCAGACATTAACTGTTGGGGAGAATAGATTTTAAGAAACAAATATAGACAGAAACCAAGCACGGAAAATTAATCAACAGGCAACTGTTTCATCTAGTTTTAATGATATTTTTCGAACGACTATTAAAAAGAACAAAGAAAATATTATTTCTGATACCTGCATACATTATATCGTTTAGGAGGACCCCAAACGAATAAATATTAGAATTTTGTTTACCATAGCTGGTAACAGTTATAGATCGCGCCCGTCAAAAAAGATGGACGTCTGATGTCGGGTTTTATGTAAAAACGAAAACGAAATACGAAACCAGCACACCCCTAAAAAAGTTGTGAAATATTTTTATACTCAAATCAAATTTTTGAAACCTGTAAACGAATTACATTTTCGAAATATTTTTATATTTCAATTACATTCAACAACCTGTGACAGACTTAAAGTTTAAAAATAAAATAGATTTGCAAATAATTATACAAAATTTTACTTAACATAAACGTGTGTAAGAATTACATGGTGGGTTGATAAACTTGTCACCCTAGAAAAAAAGACATTATTCCATTTTCGTTTGATGAAATCAGTTTTCTTTTTTATTTTTTTGTTGCAGACCATCTACTAGTTGGTCAGTTTTGTACAAATTCCAAGAGCGACAGGAGCATTCTATCATGTCTGAAAGTGATATAATGTTAAAGGAGCGAGATCGAAGATGTGCCACTGTAAACTCGTGCTCTTTATCGATTCAAGTTATGGCAACAGGACGATTGCCAACGCCTTCAAAAGCATTCACTGGGTTGCCACGAATAACAGGAATGTGTCCATGATTATAAACACAACGTTTCTGGTCACGAATATGGTTCTTGGTGTGGTTTCAAGTGAGGGCCATATCATGTCACTTCACATCTTCGAAGTCGGCTTGAAAGTCAACACCAAAGTGTAACTAGATGTGCTGAAGAGTGTGGGGATCCCCTGGTGCAATCAGGTGGCCGTTAGCAAACCCTGAGTGTGGCAGAAGGACTCAGCGTAGGTCCACGACCCCAGAGACCTAAGCTTGGCTTCAGATGGAGTGCTACAACTTTGTACGCTTCTCTCACTGGCCACTCTCCTTCCTCGACCTGAACTCGCTGGATTATTTCGCCGAAGTCCTGCCGGCGCTTGTGGAAAAGACATGCTCCCAGTTTCGGACCTGTATCGAGGCGGTGACTGAGACTGGAAGCAGCTACATTAAATAGATGTCAGCTCTACTACATAATCAAGTTACCTGAATTGATTTTTTCAATAAAAGTTTAAAAATAAAGCTGTAGTGGTGTTTTCTTGAATGCGACATTTTTATCGTTCCATCATTTACCTTACCAGTTTTTATGAGTGTGCTGGTTTCGTATTTCGTTTCAGTTTCACTTAGTTTCCACTTTTACATAAAATTCTACATCAAGCAGCTATCTTATTTGATAAATGCGATTATTTGCGATTACTCCAAAAACCCATCGGAGACCATACTGAATGGGAATATGTGAGATTTGTAAGTATATCTTTGGTAATTTCTTAATTATAAATAGACACCGAGACACACATAAACAAAAATGCAACTTTAATTCATATAATAGATAATAAGTCTATTTACTTGAATTCCCAGAAGGGCAGAGTTAGTCACAAGGTCGGTTTTTAATATGGGTGAAATAAAAGAAACACCCTGACTTAGGAGAAAAATAAAAATTGCCTCTATCTAGAAGGATTAATTCGTATCAAAAAAGATATGACACTTTGTCATTAGACAAAAAATTAAGTCGTTTGCTGTATAATATTTGATATGCACGACGTTAGCTATTGCTGATTCTAACCGAGATATATATTTTTATAAATTTCAACATTTTCCAACATAGAACGAATTCTTTTCAATTTCTTATTTTATTTTTTTTTGCTGGACATTCACTCAATATCTAAGATATTCTAAACGGAAGATCTTTTTAAGATTCTAACCGTCCCTTTAAGTGGAATTGTTTGTATATCTCTTGCATTTGTTTCGTCGGGTATATTCACCAGTAGCTTTTGAAATTCTTTTTCATGAATCCGGTTGCTCCTATAATTACTGGAATGATGAATATATTTTATAGATTCCAATTTCGTTATCTTTCTCCATTCATCTCTAACTTAGCATTATTAAGAACACTAACTTCTTAATAATGGCGGTTCTTTCTCCTTTTTCCATGTCACTATGCCAGGTTTAACAGCTCCGTTTTCTAGGTACGCACCTATAGGATTTGGATAAGCGTAGTGGATAGTGCATGACTTATTTCAAACAGGTCTTTCGGATATATCGTACTAATGGCTTTTTTTTTTACATAGGGGTCACCACTTATCATGGCCAGGCATCCACGCGAGGATAAGGATTAATGAGTGTATAGTAATGAATGGGACAATATCATAGTAATCGTTAACAGTGGAAATTTGGTAAATTGAATTACTTAAGGGGACGGTTCATCAAGAATTTGTTCACGTTGGACTTGAAGACGTCCATATTATAGCCAGCCAGAAAGTAGGCAAACGGAAGAGAGTTTCGCATGCGTGCAGTTCTAAGAAAGAAGCTGTGTTCATGCAAGCTACGTTTAGATTTAGTAACAGATAAAAGGTGGGGGATTTATTGATAGTGGTTTCTAGCTAGACGAATGTTTTTTTGTGAAAGTTTGGCAAGGGAGAACTATAGATTGGAACTGAGACGAACACTTGCCATAATAATGATAAACCAGATGGCAGGTTCGCAACGTCTCTTTTATGAGACAGAGGTTGTAACGAAGAGAAAAGGGCATCCGTCACTAGGCTACGAAGTCTATTTTGAACTCTGTCAAGGCGGGATAAGAACTTTCTAGCAGCTCCTGTCCAGATGTGGCAACAGTACTCCATTCTTGGACGTACCTGGCTGCTACATTTGATATTCATCGGTTTGCGGATGATCTAGTTGAGATAATATAATAGCCATTCCCCCGGCAGAAACTTACAACTGGATGGCAGATGGCTCACTCTTTCTACTTCTTTGTGGCAGAACCTTCACCTGTTACTGTTGAGACTATTCATCCACTCACAGGCATTGATTATTAAGCCCTGATTATTATATATACGTATGCGTGTGATGGAAGATAAATAACTGTTAGATAAATAAATGAGAAATTGAATTGTGATAGAGCGACAGGCCTGAACTTTGTAAATATATCAACTGGTATTAGAATAGAAGTTCGAATATTTCAAACAATAAAAAAAATGTTATCATATTCATTTTTTTAAAATCACATTTTGACATGAAACATGTACGGATATTATCAAGATACGGCTGTAGAAGGAAGATGAATTTATTACGAAGTCAAGAGCATGGTTCGAAACACCTTTCTTTAAGGAAAAAAAACCAAAAAAAAAAAACAAACAAACAAACAAAAAAAAACAAAACAAAAAAAAAAACAAACAAAAAAACGACCCCCCCCCCAAAAAAAAACAAATACGTCAGCAAATAGGGACGACCCGGGAACAATTACAGACATTTAAAATAACAATTTTTATCAACCAGAAGAAGATAATTTTTTGTGTGTGCTATCAGTGCAAGTCAGAGTTCTTCTTAAATGTGCTCTGTCTCCCCATGTGGGCAAAATTAAAAAGATTGGAGTTCATTAATAATACAGTGAGATGTGTATCTTTTAAAAGACAAAAATTTGGGAACATCATTCAAGTGGAAAAAGAATATTGCTTAATTGTTAATGCATGGCTAGTAGTTTCCAGTGATTGAAGAAATCCCCCGAGACTGAGGAAGGTATTAATGTCAGAGTAAATTATCGAAGAAAACTTTACGAATGCGAAATACTAAGGAGGAAAAGTTCGTAAGCATAGAATGTTCATTCATTGTTGCTTGCGTTAGCTTCCTTAGTGAGAGAATATTTCGTCCGTTTGCAGTTTTTATATGACACTTTAATCTGTGTCGACTTGTGTACTAGCAGTTGAGTCCGCATGGTGATAATTTTAAGCCGGTTATTCAGTCATTTATTTATCTAACAGTTATTTATCTCCCCTCGCACGCATACGTATACATAATAATCACAACTTGATGATCAATGCCTTTAAGTGGATGAATAGTCTCAACATGAGCGGCTTGGTTTAGCTGGTCACTACACGACCATTCAATCTGCGCGCTTAGCGATAAAAAGACTATGGTTTCAAGATTAAAGTGACATGTTGACGAACAGGTATAACATGTTACAGAGATTCAAATAGGGTGATCGCTAGAAAAGTGGGAACTTTGAAGGCCAGCTTAGATCATGAATAAAATACGTGATTGCCATTTTTTGATTGGTGCCGTGTGAATGTTGTAAAAATAAATCGTTGTTTGACGCTGCAGTGAAGTGCACGGACGACATTTTGAGTATTTATGAACATAATCTATAACATAACATTTGTCTTTGAAAAACTTTGTAAAAAGTATTCTTTGTAAAAATAAATCATTGTTTGACAAATTTCCCGCTTTTCTAGTAACCACCCTATATAATAATATTTAACGTTAGCTAAGTAGAATCACCGAAATTAAGCAACGTAGGAGTTGCATGAACTAAATACTAATGGGAATGTGTAAATGGCTAAGATGCCTTATACTTTTATATAGCAACTTACCTCTATCTTTCAATCTAATAATATATTTTTTTTATTAAAGCATAAATAACAAGATGAATTTAAACATTAATGAGTGTCAGTTTTTTTAATTATTTTTTCCTTTTTCTTCTTCTTCTTATTCTTCTACAATCTATTCATTTCCTTTATTTCCTTTGCCAGTACAAGGTCGGTGACCATTTGAGAATAGCAAGCACTGTATGTAGAAGGATATCGACACCTCCCTGCAAGAACTGCAAAAACTTAACGTCGTCATCTTCTGTGACTGGGATATTCATGCAACCGAGAATAGCATGGAACTTCCTCCTTTGGAGAATGCAGATTCAATTCACAGTGTCACTTTCGTTTATTCGATATATGAACAAGCATGAAAGTGTTGTTTTATATTTACAACAATTAAAAAAAAATGTCTATTATTAAAAAAAAAAGTTTTACTTCAAATGCTCTATGTATTTTCGTATATAGCAATTGCTTAATGTCTCAGTGAGCTTAACGCCACTGCCTTGCACAATTCACGATCACCACTGGGTAATATGTAGTACCTGTTAGCCTCCCTCTGATATTCCAGTTTATCATACAGGTAGTAAATGACGTTCTTCAGTCATGGTGACTGCAATCCATTTAAGAGAAGAAAACTTTGACAAAAAAATATAAGCTGGATAAAAAGATTCCATTAGCCAATTAAAGCAATTTGATAGTGATTCTGTCACAAATTAAACACCTATTTTACAATT
Source organism: Euprymna scolopes (assembly GCF_053919585.1). Lineage (NCBI taxonomy): Eukaryota > Metazoa > Mollusca > Cephalopoda > Sepiida > Sepiolidae > Euprymna > Euprymna scolopes. The sequence goes on from NC_136487.1 coordinate 38,332,163, forward strand.
TGTCATGAGTAAGCACGGAATTAGTAAGACTTAGAAAACTCTAACGAGAATATTCATATCAGTATGCAATGTGATGTAACTGGAGATCGTGCAGCATTTTAAGATTGCAAAGAAAATATACAATGAAATGTGTTCAGTAAAATTTGATCGCACTTGACATTCAAGGCTAATTTGTTTATCAGCTTGTGCTTTAAGAAATTAGATCAGTAAAATATTAAGACAGACATTTATGTTTTGTTGTTTAGAAAAACAATGTGTTTGATAGAAAGTAAATGAAAGGCATATTTGTTTTCAACAAGCGAGGGCCTTCTGTGCTTTCCTCACTGATTAACGAGTTTGCTTAACAGACAAATAACCGTGAAAGTGATTAATAAACGTCAAAGAATATAATTTTTTTTCTGTTCTAGATTTCCCATGCGCTTTAAGCTGTTTAAGAAAAATATTACGCGAAATTCCCAGACGATTATCTGCCAAAGAAATCAAGTAAGTGTCGATTTTCAGTTTTGTCGAACGTGGTGCCTTAACGACTCACAAACACATATATTCAACGAACATAGTGGCTACGTTACAGACATTCATAAGAAGTAACGTCACGCATAACAATATTAACCCATTAATTTCCAAGGTATCGACATTATTTACTACTCTGCTGAAACTTTGTGTAATGACTAAAAATATGATAGAATAACGGATAGGAAATTTACTTTATTTGTTTATTTAGATATTTATTTTATTCAGGAAGCGAAATATTAGTTCTCTTATAAATAAGACACTAGGTTCATATGGTATATAAACTGTGGCAAATAGCAAATCAGGTCACAGGAAGATTACATTGCATTTTTGGCAATAAGTTATTATTATTTTTTTCAATTTTCACTCCAAACAGAATTTTGAAGAGGGCCCCAGAGAAAAGTTGATAAATATAGCTGATTTTTATCCTTTCTTTAGAATGATTATGAAGTAAGCAATAATATTATATATTATCTTATAGATTTACAGCAGAAATTATTCAGTGTTGTATTTATAGAACAGGTTAAGTATATTATAGAAATTCATATGGAGAAACTTTTTCAAAATAAAAGAGCTGCATGACATCTAATGATTTGAAACGACTTTACAAACTTATGTAACAACCCCTTAGGTCAACATCATCATATTTTATGAATCCGAAAATTCAATTATTGGCATTGGTTTCACCGATACTTTTCTAATCAGAATTTTGTTTTCCCAACTGTACTGATATGCAGAAGTTCAAATGTAATGTGAACAAACATCTTGCTACTCATCTCCTTTCATAATACCCCTGCAACTTATGTCCCCGATAGTAGCCCCCTACTTCAAAGTGGCACTGTGCTTTGTTTGGCGTGAAATTTGATTAAAATAATATTTCTAGAAAGATATTGGGTATTTACGGGAGAGTGCACGTGAAAAAAGCCAACATCCTAAGTGAAAGTTATTTTTTAGACGAATTAGATTCAAGCTTAGAATACTTACGTCTTCAGTCTATTTCGTTAATCACTTGACCTAGGTAAGAAATAAAGGCTGCTACGTGACCTGCATATTTAATCTCCTTCTTAGTGATGTAATTCAATGTGCACGTTTAACAATGAAATTGTTATTGCAAACTTAACCGCGACGAAAGAAAACGCGACTGACAGACAGAGTCTCTTATAAAATACATAGACACAGGTGGCTTACTTAAGGCTTTCTTTAAAATGAAAATCTTTCGTAGCTAGAAAGTTTTAAAAAAAATCCCATATAAGTTCTTTTTATTAATTGTTCTTTTTTTTCAAACTAAATAAAATAAAATTGATATAAAAGGTATTCCACCAGTTATTGTTTTGCAAAGATATATATTTTATCTTGACCTTTTGATCGGCAATACATTTTTTATTGCGAATTCCATTCGATATCTCAAACCGTTTTTGTTCTCATTATTGGACACTTTTTCTAGGCTTTTCCGCTTCTTTTATCTTATTTCTTTGAAAACCCGGTTTTTGGCGCCAAATCTACAACGACAAAATCAGATAAAAACCGAGCGGTAATTTTGCCGTTTATATGAAAACTAAAAGAATATCCGAACCTGTAAGGGTTCTTACTATATTTATTTGCTCTATTCATTTATTTAGATCTTATCAAAGTGATGACAATCACTAATGTTAATAATAAGTAATGATTAGTATAATCGATATACAGTATAAACACATTGATACACTGGTTCCAGCCGAAGATAAGCAACGATGAGTCTGGCTAATACCATATGGGTAATCATTTGGGAATACCAGGCGCTATATAGGGTGGCGAGACAGCACTGCTATCAAAAGAAAAGTTAGGTGCCTCCTTCCCACCGCTAGACAGTGGGAAACCTCTGGGTAAGTTCAAGAACCCACTTCAGGGTAACGTGAGGTCATGATAAGCAGGTGACTGATGTAATATGGAAGCAATCAGAAATAATTTTATTCATGATTTCGTATCTCGTGCTGGACAGAAGATCGCTCTGAGTACAATGGTCAGGACGATCACCCAGTATGAGCACTGCTCAGACAGAAAGAAACTGCAACCTACTGCCTGTACAGCTGCAAAAAAAAGCTGTGACAATGCATCACAAACTTTCTAGAAATCAGCGTGAATGAGGTTGTGAATAATGAGCAACAATAAATTCGCGAATGCCTTGAGGGAAAGAGATAGATGGAAAGTCATAGTCGGCAATGATTGTACCAGGCAGGACACCACTTGAATTAATGAATGAAGTATAATCGATTCTTAATATCCCCAGATATTAAGTCAGTCATGATACTGAGTCTTTTAGAGGCGGCAAACTTTAAATTGACAATTTTATTTTTTTTAATTACAGATTTGGCAACTATCGGTTATTTTGAGTTCAGCTTGATCTAGCAATTCATCATGTGGTTTCAGCAGGACGAAGCCACTTATCACGTATAATGCAATACGATCAGTTTACGAAGAGCAACATTTCATGGACGAATATTTTCACGAAATAGACCAATCAACCCCATCCATGCGATTAAGCTCCATTAAAACATTTGTTTGAATTATATAAGGTCTCATGTCTACACTGATTAACCAGACACAATTGATCACTTAGAAGACAACATTTGATGCATTATTGCTGAAATACTAATTAAATCCCCAGAGCTGAGATAACTGGACCTATAGATTACGCCATATAAACACGAATACATCCCCGAAATTTTCTTTAAATTAGAAATATCAAAAAAATAATCTTTTTAATAAATTGCATATTTGCATAATAACATTTTTTTTCTCTGATTTATTTTAATTTAAATTTTGCCGCCTCTAATAAAACGCAATGTGAAACGCTATGAAAACGGTATGTACGATCCAGTATACTTTTTACGATATATCAGGCTACTGACATTTTCTTGGAGCCATGGATGAAATTGCTGTCACTTGTATTCTAACAGATATCACTTTCTGACAGCGTGAAAGCAATAAAGCAATAACGTTGTTAATGATGTTTAAGCCAATTCGTTTTTTTTTCAGGATAAAAATGCAATTATAAATTGCAATTCAATATAAAAGCGTTAACACACATAATTAAAAAAAAAAAAAAACGCATCCCCAAAGACAAAAAAAAAATATAAGCAAACAAAATCCCCTGATGATCAAGTTTACCCTGAAGCTAGAATAAATTGCTCGAAAATGGATTTAAAACATATGCAATTCTAATTAATTTAAAAACCTTTAAAAAATTAAATCAAAAAGTAAATGTCATCTGAAAATGTAATTATCCCGAAACTCTTTTTTTGTGATTTGAAAATGTTTTATAACTTTAGGAAATTTAAAAATGCATTTTGTTCAATTAAAAACTTCTGCATAATTGAACTGATATTTGATGGCACCAAACGAGTAAGCGTAAAAGTAACGAATATTCTAAAGATCAGTCAATTCATTCATATTACAGGGTGGTCGCTAGAAAAACAGGAAATTTGAAGGTCAGCTTAGATCATGAATAAAATGCGTGATTGCTATTTTGTGATTGGTTCTTTTGTTGCCGAGCTTGGATTTCTAGGTTAAGACGCTACAGTGAACAGCACGGACGACATTTTGAGTATCTATGAGTATAATATAACAATTGTCTTTGAAAAACTTTGTAAAAATTATTCTTTGTAAAAATAAATCGTTGTTTGACAAATTTCCCACTTTTCTAGATTCGGTTGCTATGCCGTAAAACAAAACTATCAACCCAAACACCATGAATAAATATCTGGATACATAAAAACGTGAAGCATACAATCTTTTACCAAAATGACCAGATTCGACATTAAATAACCAGAAAGGGGGTGATTTGCCGTCAAACAAAACCACCGAACAAAACTAACGCTAAAAGTTAAACACATTTATACCATCACTTATTTTACAGAATCGCTAATTGATATTAAAAATATGCAACCATACATAACAAACTAGATTCATGATCCCCAAGTATAATAGTTACTGCTGAATGACGATTAGATTAATCGTTAAGCAAGTATAACAGTTGCTGCCAAGAAAGTAAAATAAATTAACTGTGTATAAATAGAACAGGTAAACTCAAATGATTACAATAGTTACTGTCATAAAAAATACTGTTAAGAAAGTACAGCAGTTACATTGAACTAGGTATAACAGTCAAATTCAAGCAAGTATACCGGTTACTGTCAAATAAGGATAGCATTCAACGTTAAGCAGTTATTGCTACGGAAATAGAACATTTACTGTCACCCAAATTAAACAGTTAAAATCAAACAAAATAAGCCAATTATAGCCAAAAATATATAACAATATAACAGTAATATAGGCGAATAAAAAATCTATAGTGCACTAAGTAGAACAGTTAAAGTCAAGAAAGTATAACTGGTAGAGTTAAATAAATATATGTCACCGAAATACAAGTATATAACAGCTACTATAAAGCAAAAATGCCTAGCAGTTACCCCATAAAATAACTAAAGTCATATAGGTATAACAGTTATTGTATAGGAAAATAAACAGTCAAGCAAGTATATTAAGTGCTGTAAAATAAGGATGAAACTATTCGACTTCTACGAAGATCAGTTTGGTTTAAAACTCAATATATATATATATATATACATATATATATATATATATATATATATATATATATATATATATATATATATATATATATATAGATATATATATATATATATACTAGAAGTACCCGCTAAGCGGCGTTGCCCGGTAGTAGCATGCCACCCACTAAAAAAAAAAAAAAAAAATAAAAGTACGGTTGTCGTCGTCGTCGTCGTCGTTGTCATCATCGTTGTTGTTGTTTGCAGAGTAAATGCGTTTTGTTTTCAACAAAGAAAAGAAGCTAATACTGAAGTGGGTATTGTTTGTCTAAATAAGGAAGTTTACTAAAAGATAAAAAAGGGAAATAATAATAATAATAATAATAATAATAATAATAATAATAATAACAATAATAATATATTACTCATTTATTTAGTGTTGCGACGTTGCTTTCAATGCTTTTTAATTGGTTCATATGTAATTTAGTTAACACACTAGAATCACGGAAACATTCTTATGATTTTTTTTGTTTGGGTGTTTTTCGGAGGGTAGGCTCTGAGTTAATTTACAATAGGCTTTTCTGTAGTTTTAGGTAATGTATTTACATAAGTAACGCGCGAACATGTAGCGGCTAAAATTTCTATAAAAGTCTGTGTTTACATTTTGGTGGGGGGGGTGTGTTTTGCGACAGCGAGAAAAAAAAACAAGAAAAAGAAAAAATAAAGAATCGAAGCTAGTGCTGTGCACAATGTTATCCGTATAGAAATCTAGATTTATGGATGCTGAATCTAGTTTTAATTATTATTTTTTTAAAGCGGTAGTGTAACATGTGGAAATGAAGATGAGAATATCACGTCTTAACCAATTAGAAAGGCAGGCTGATGTATGGGGAGACGTTATTATTTATTGTATCAAGGAGTAGATTGGTAATACTATGGCTATGAGTTTACGAATCAGTTACGGAGGGTGGCATCCCAATATAAGTACTCTGTGAGTAATTTTACGCGGTGTCGACTGGTGATGGTGGGAGTACTTTGTAATTAGGAGAAAAAGTTGGAATTACTTCGCCTATAGGTGATTGCGATACTGATGATAGCGTTCCTAGGATTTTTTTTACACAGGCAACACCACATTATCAAGGCCAACAGGCCACTCAAGAATAAGGGTTAAAGAGTGTACAGTAGAAATTGGACAATATAGTAATCATTAGTAATGAAAATTCGGTAAATTTGATAACTTATATGGAACGGCTCATCAAGAACTTATTTACGTTAGACTTGAACACAACCATATTGTAGTCAGTAAGAAAGCAGGAAAACGGAAGTCAATTCCACAGGCGTGTAGTTCTAAGAAAGAAGATTTGTTCATGGAATCTACGTTTAGGTTTAGGCACAGATAAAGAGTGGGGGGGAATTATTGATAGTGTTTTCAGCTAGACGAGTGTTTCTTGTGAAAGTTTGGCGAGGGGGGACCATAGACTGAAGCTCAGTCGAACACTTTCCATGAAAATAACGATAAATCAAAGACAAACTCGCAACATCTCTTCTGTGAGATAGAGGTTGCAGGGAAGAGAAAAGGACATCTCCTACGAGGCTACGAAGTCTATTTTGAACTCTATTAAGGCAGGACAAGTCCTTTCTAGCAGCTCCTGCCCAGATATGGCAACAGTATTCCATCCTTGGACGTACCTGGCTCTTATGTAGATAAAGAATTGCATCAGCAGTGAGATCTACCGGATCGATAGAAAGATCCCACCATTTTTCCAGCGGCCTTGGCAACAGATTTGATGTACGTGTTCCATTTAAGATCAGGAGTAATGGTCAAGCCCAGAAGCTTGTCAAAACTTGAGGCCTCATGAAGACGAGTGCCATTCATTTCAATTGATGCCAGATGGGGATCAGAATGTTGATGATGTAAAGAGAGAAGCTTGGTTTTAGATGCATTAAAAGTAACCAGCCACTCCTTTCCCCATTGTACTACGTGCTCAAGATAAGAGGAGAGAGAATCGGAGAGAACTTGGTCTTTTACTGTCTTAGATGTGCTACTATAAATGGTAGTGTCGTCAGCATAAATGTCTACAAATGATGTAAGGATGTGATTTGGAAGATCATTAACGTAGATCAGGAAAAGAGTTGGGTCCAGGATGGACCCCTGAGGGACACCAGCATTAATACTGTGAGCTTCTGATTTTTGCCCCTCAACTACTACTCTTATGAACCTATCAGAAAGAAATGATTTAATAATTGAGAAGACATTTCCAGCTATACCATAGCTAGAGATCTTATGAAGTAAACCTTTATGCCATACCCTATCAAAGGCCTTAGATATGTCAAGAGCAATTGAATATGATATGTTATCATAACGAATGAATGTGTCTAAAGTTACAAAATGTAGTGGCTAATGGCGCAGACATAAAAAATTGTATGTGGTATCTCTTCTTGCAAACCTACAGTGTTTTGGTCCAGAGGGGGAAAACTGCAACGTTTTTATTATATATAAGACGTACATGTGTGTTTGCGAATATCTTTTTCTCATTGTTATTCACTTTCATTATGGACTGACGCTGCATATTTCTCCTCCTCATTTTCTTCTTTCTTCCATTGCTACTGTTGCTGCCGTTTCGCCTAGTATTTGCTTCGTCTTCCTCATCCCCATAACCGCTTCATATATCTAGTGCCTCCTCAGTGTTACTAGCTGAAATAAACTTTTGTTCGCACAGAAAAAGAGACTAAGACGTTCGTTTGGAGTTTTAGTTTAACGTTTATTTAGAAAAAAACAAAGCACACATGAGAGATACTAGTATTTTGTTAATTACTTAATTAGCTAACTTATTAAGGATCAGCGTTGAACACAGCAAATAGAGATCTAAGCGGGTATTTCGCATTTGGCGATAATCAAAGTTTTTCTTTCAGTAATTACACCATTATTGGCTACATATTTCACGCGACGTCCAATGGGTAACTGATCCCAAAACCTTTGTTTCTTCTCAACTTGACAGACACATGTGCGATCGTTACTTTCCTTTTATATATCTTTGCTGTCTAACCCATTTGATCTCCAATTTGTGTTTAAACCTACCAAATTACATATCTATGATTCGATCTATTTTCCAGACGACCTGCATTGTTCGCTTGACTCAAAAAATAAGTCGCTATTCGACATAAGACTATAGATAATGTAACATAATATTTACTGGGCTTTATTCAAGCAATACTCTCCAACAGTTGGTGACGCCTCTGTGTTCGCAGAACGTTATCTGTGTACTGATTCTCACCGATATATAAATAATTGCACGCTATAAATAATTAAATAATTAAATAAAATCATGCTTTCTCAAAATAAAGCCATCCGACAATTGCTGCGGGCCTCTCAAACTAAATGGTGAAGAATCAAACTAATCCCTTATTTGAACTTTTATAAACAAAATATATTTATGAAACGAGGGTTTTACAGCTTATTCTGCAACCGTCGGGAGACTTTTCTTTAAGAAAACCTGATATTTTACAAATTAATATTTAATTATTTTTAGTGTGCAATCAATTATATCGACAAGAAACTAACCAAGCGATGACGTTCTACAGACATGAATTCGGAATAATGGCATCAGCAACCGTCTGTAACTTTGCTTGACAAAAAGCCTATTTATTGTCACGCCTGAAAAAATATTGTTAAACAAGTATAATCGTTACTGTCAAGAAAGTATAACAGTTACTGCTGGTCCTGGATATGACCTTAAACTATATCCAGTGGTGAGGCCCCAGCTTGCGGGCTTTGGGGAGTGTGGTGCCACCCTTTAATTGCCATTGCTCCCAGGTCCACTTTGACCCGGAGTGGTAGTACCTGCTAGGGTCCCAACTATGGGTTAAATAGAAACCGAATTGCAAAAAACAAATATATTCTAAATCACCGGATTCGGCATTAAATAACCTGGAAAGGGTTGATATGCCGTAAAACAAAAACAACCAATGAACCACAACAGTTACTACTCACTAAGTAGAATACTTACGCTTAGGGAAGTGTAATAGTTACAGTCAAACGAAATAGCAGTTACTGCCAAAGTAATCTAACTTTTACATCTAAGAAAGGATAAAAAAATATAGCAGTCACTTTAAAGCAAGTAAAATAGTTAATGCCAAGCAAGTATTAAATTACTGTCAAGTAAAATAGTTATTTCTGTAAGTATAAGAGTTAATTTCAAGCAAATTTAACATTTCTGTCAAGTAAGTATAGCTGTTACAGTTAATTAAATTAAGCATAAGTTAATTAAATTAAGTTACTGTGTAAAAACTATTATAGTTAACACTAAAACTTTTAATAGTTTATGTCAAGAGTTGATTTTTGAAATGAGGATTTATTATTCGTATTATTTGGATTCTTCGGACTACTGTTCTCATCTTATTTGCGCAAGATGTCGATGATGTAACCTTCGACCTTTTCAGGTATATTTTGCAAAGACTCGTGGCGCAGTGGATAAAGTGCTGTGTAAAATTCAGTTGTGAAAACTACATTCCATGAGATTGAAAGTTCAATCTTTAGTGCGGGCGACCCAAAAATACATTTGCGAATTACTTCCACACAGTCATGACTGAATGAACGAGAGCATGCTACCCGCGTGGATTAAATAAAAGGTTCCGTTCGAAACTCCGTGCAGATTCCCGAATTCAATAGAAAGATTCCCCACTTTAACAAGATACACATGAAAGACGACTATAGGTTACATCGACCGAAACGTTGTACAAATAACAATAACCCCAAAGGATCCAAATAATACGTATAGCATTTACCATTAAGCTAGCATAACAGTTACTGTGCAGTTAGTATAATGGTTATGGTCAAGCAAGTAATGTTGTATATTAAGTTAAGCAACGCCAGAATTATCGCTGGCTGTGCCCATATACAGTGAATTCTTGACAAACAAACAGACAGTCCATGCGGATTTAAAATTCAAATTAATTTGCTAACATTGTACATACAAATTCTTGTTACTGACCCAGATATTGAACAATCAACATTGGAATGTTTTGGTCTTGGTTGGAAATGTCAAACAAATTCTTGATTGAGGAATTGTCAATATAAACAGATGCTAACCAATGCAAAAGTTAGAACGAGAAAGAGCTGACGTAGCTGTAATCGTCGTCACCAAGCCACTTCCACACACACGCCGAATTGTTGTATGAAATAAATGAAGTTTTGCATAAGCAACTTGTAAACTTATTTTTGTAAAAGCAGGTTGATAGACGATATCTATACATATTTGCACGCACTTTTACAAGCGGGCTAAAAGAATTATATGGACTAGATGAATAGTCAAAAAAGAATAGCAATAACGCAGCAGACCAGTTTTGGAGCTATAACCAAGATATTCCATCAAAGAATAAGGAACCAGGCCACAGGAAAAGAATACAGAAGAGAAGGAAAGTAACAAGAAAATTAACCAGATAAAAAATAATAAAGAGAAAAAAAAAAGAGCAAGAAAAATCCCCAAAACAAAGTAATTGACTTTCGATATTTTTCCTTGTGTTTTATATATATATATATATATATATATATATATATATATATATATATATATATATATATATATATATATATATATATATATATATATATATATATATATATAAGTAAACAATTTTTGGCTTAAAACCTATTGGTATATGAAAATTTACTGAATTACACGAACTCAGTATATTGCATATAAGTCTATATATATATATATATATATATATATATATATATATATATATATATAAAGCTTTATGTCTGTGTGTGTATGTGTGTGTGTTTGTGTGTGTGTCTAGTCACGAATAGGCTCCTGTATGGTTGTCTATTTAAAAAAAACTGATTACATATAATGATAGAAGATATATCGAGACACAGGAATGGGTATGCTTGATCTGGCAGAACAGTTGTTCATTAAAATTGTGGGGTCTCCGTTCGGACCTGGTCCACTAAGTATGGAAATAAAAAATTTAAAAATTAAAAAAAGACGTTTACAAGTGTTTTTGATATAGATGTACATAAAAATACTTTGATAAGTATGTTTTAACTTAAATAGGGATGGTATAATAAAATTGTGGGGTCTGTTCGCGCCTGGCCTCCATAGAATGGAAATAGGCACACACTTTAATAAAGACTTTTTATATCTATCTGCGTAAGTATACTTTGATTATTATGTTTCAGTTTGAAGAAATATGGTATAATAAAATTATGGGGTGTTCGTTCGCGCCTGACCTCCATAGAATGGAAATATGTCACAAAGTTTAACAAGGTTTTTTAATATAGATCCACAGAATATTGTGATAAGTGTTTCAGTGTGAAAAAGTATGGTATAATAAATTATGGCGTTTATCTGTTTTATTTTTACTTTCATCATATTTTGTTTTTGTTTTGATACCCCCAAATTCGAAGCTATCTCTTTACAACCCTTCCTTTTCATAACCTATCATACTTTCGTAAATCAGAGTCCATTTTCTGTAGCCTGTTTTTGAACCCAGTCAACGACGGGTACTTTTGCTAGTATATAAATATATATATATATATATATATATATATATATATATATATATATATATATACGTATTGGTGTATGCATGAAATAGCAAACGAAAACAAAAACACAGCCAAAGTTTCATAAAAATGTTATGACTTTTTTGTTTTGTTTCGTTACAAATTCTATTTTGAAATTGTTATTTTCTAATTCACTTGTTTTTCAACTGTTGCATACTCTTGAAGATACGGCGTTGAAAATTTTTTCCTTGAAAAAATATATATAATGGAGCAGCAAACCTTTTCCAGTTTCATTCAGTTTGACAACGGAGCTGGGAAAGGTGGGTAGTTCGGTGTCGAACATAATTAGGGGAGTATCCAATTAAAAAAAATACATGAAACCGTTGGTGAAGAGAGAGGATGGTGGATACAAGGTGTGGCGGGACAACTTAGAGAGATATTTTAAGGTGGTAGGAGCTGCGGATGAAAAAAGTGTTCAGCAATTCTTCTGACCACAAGGGGCCTGATCAGCCAATATATTAATAGATTGATAGTTAACAATTCGCGTTTAACATGGGAAGATTTGACGAGTTCCTGAGAAGACTATTATGGAATTGCCATAATCCCCATTGCGCATATAGTCGAGGTAGCTAACATAGTATACCAGCAGTATCTAAGACTATTTGCAGAGGATAATACGTCTAACACAGGCAGAATATAGTGGAATAGACGCAATGCATTACGTCTTAGTTAAGAAGTTAGGGAATAACTAACAGTCATGGGATGTTTACATCAATCAGATATTAGCGGCTGTTAGGTTCCATGCGACCGAAACGGCAAAGTTTTCACCATACTACTTGCTCTACAACAGAGATGTTATTCTGCCTTTGGATAACATATTGAAACCAGGCTGATTTTCCAATGCATAAGTATTGACATCAACGGAAGAATTCCAATGAAGAGTCTGACATTCAGTTGATGGAGCGCCGTACCTTGACGCGTAGTATGACGTCAGGAGACGTAAATAGCATGACGGCACGATTTGAAAATGTCGTAGACCTGAGTGGCTACGAAGATAGTAAATTTTCACGTCCGGTAAAAGAAAGAAGAGTCGACCCAGAGGTAAATAGGAATAACGCAGAGGTTAAGTGAGTTGGGAGAGAACGGGAGAAAGGAGGATGTTTGGGATGAGTGGGAACTATGCTCAGTAAAACAGCCAATCCCCGTTATTAAGAAAATCAGAAAATCTTCGTTTGAGTTGGGAATTGCACTTCCTAAATTAGAAGAAATGAAAATAAAAAAAAAAAACTTAAGTCGAGTTACGTAACCCCCACGATCTTAATATTAAGAAAACAAAAAGAAAAACGTGGGTCGTACAATGAATGATACTTAGGAAAGATAATAACGGCTTCTTGTTTCAATCAGAGTAGGTTAAAATAGTAAAGTAAGTTTTAAAATTGAAAAAAGAAACTTGAGCAGAAGCACGCATGGGGCTATCGAATATTATTTACTGATGTTAATTTTAGTTACCATCGATGATCAAAGAACATGCTATGGGAAAGACATTGAAAAAAAAAGAAGATAAATTAAACCATGTGAGCTAATGTTGAAGAAAAATGAAATTATATATATATATATATATATATATATATATATATATATATATATATATATATATATGTGGACTTGAAAAAAGTGATACATGAAAAAAAAAAGACAAAATATTTTTCTCTCTTCCGTCGGACTTTACGAACTGTGAAAATGCATTATAAAAAATGTTGTTGTAAATGTTTAATTGTGGTACAAATTATTGATGTGTTTTTTTTTGTTAAATTGCTGTTGTATCTGTAACTAGGGTAGAGGAGAGAGGGGAAGTGAAAATTTATTTATATCATGCATACATTTTTAAAATTAAGGGTGAAAGGAGTGTTGCATACTGAGCTTGGAAACGCCAGCATTATCGCTGATTGTGTACACATGCAATGGATTCTTGACAAACAAAGAGATATTCCAAGCGGAGTTAAAATGCAGAAAGAATGTGCGGACATTTTAATCAACACGCTTAATACCGACCAGGATCTTGAACAATCGACAATCGGAATGTTTTGGTCTTAGTTGGTGTTGCACTATTTTGGTTGTAAGTATGGGGTAAATATTTAAATGCTGCCCACATCAGCATTATGTGGCACAAGGCCGGAAAGTGGGAACCCAGCAGGCTCCCCTAAAAGAGGGGCACTCCTGCAATTTTAAAAATTGCCTGAGTAACCACGTCGGCATTCCCCGGCTGGGGCGCCTCAGGCAGCAAGCAATAAACTTGCCCCACCGGAAAGCCCGGTGGCAAGGCCTGGGAGGGGTGACCTCCTAGGTATTACCCAGGCGGTGTACCTCAGTCCAACAGGGGCTGGGCCGGTTCCCAGCCCCTCATCTGTTGGGCTGAGTGTCAAGTGACGAATCCTTGACTTGTACTACCCTGTCTCCCGGCAGCCGAAGCCGCTAAGAGACACATCCCATCATAATGGAGGTGTAATGGGGTAGTTAATTAATTGCCGCCCAGATCAGCATTATTTAGCACAAGGCCTGGAAAGTGGGAACCCAGCAGGCTCCCCTAAAGGAGGGGCACTCCTGAAATTTTAAAAATCGCCCAAGTACACCCGTCGGCATTCCCCGGTCGGGGCGCCTCCGGCAGCAAGCAATAAACTTGCCCCACCAGAAAGCCCGGTGGCAAGGCCTGGGAGGGTGGACCTCCTAGGTATTACCCAGGCGGTGTACCTCAGTCCAACAGGGGCTGGGCCGGTTCCCAGCCCCTCATCTGTTGGGCTGAGTGTCAAGTGACGAATCCTTGACTTGTACTACCCTGCCTCCCTGCAGCCGAAGCCGCTAAGAGACACATCCCATCACAATGGAGGTGTAATGATGTAGTTAATTAATTGCCGCCCAGATCAGCATTATTTAGCACAAGGCCTGGAAAGTGGGAACCCAGCAGGCTCCCCTAAAGGAGGGGCACTCCTGAAATTTAAAAAATTGCCCGAGTAACCCCGTCGGCATTCCCCGGTCGAGGCACCTCAGGCAGCAAGCAATAAACTTGCCCCACCGGAAAGCCCGGTGGCAAGCCTCCGGAGGATGGACCTCCTAGGTATTACCCAGGAGGTGTACCTCAGTCCAACAAGTACTGGGCCTGTTCCTGGCTCCTCACCTGTTGGGCAAAGTGTCAAGTGAGAAATTCTTGACTTGTACCACCCTGCCTCCCTGCAGCCGAAGCCGCTAAGAGACACATCCCACCATAATGGAGGTATAATGGGGTAGTTAATTAATTGCCGCCCAGATCAGCATTATTTGGCACAAGGCCGGGAAAGTGGGAACCCAGCAGGCTCCCCTAAATAGGAGCACTCCTGAAATTTTAAAAATTGCCCGAGTAAATCCGTCGGCATTCCCCGGTCGGGGCGCCTCATGCAGCAAGCAATAAACTTGTCCCACCGGAAAGCCCGGTGGCAAGCTCTGGGAGGGTGGACCTCCTAGGTATTACCCAGACGGTGTACCTCGGTCCAACAGGTGCTGCGCCGGTTCCCGGCCCCTCACCTGTTGGGCTGAGTGTCAAGTGACGAATCCTTGACTTGTACTACCCTGCCTCCCTGCAGTCGAATCCGCTAAGAGACACATCCCATCATAATGGACGTGTAATGATGTAGTTAATTAATTGCCGCCCAGATCAGCATTATTTAGCACAAGGCCTGGAAAGTGGGAACCCAGCAGGCTCCCCTAAAAGAGGGGCACTCCTGAAATTTAAAAAATTGCCCGAGTAACCCCGTCGGCATTCCCCGGTCGAGGCACCTCAGGCAGCAAGCAATAAACTTTCCCCACCGGAAAGCCCGGTGGCAAGCCTTGATAGGATGGACCTCCTAGGTATTACCCAGACGGTGTACCTCAGTCCAACAGGTACTGGGCCTGTTCCCGGCTCCTCACCTGTTGGGCTAAGTGTCAAGTGGGAAATCCTTGACTTGTATCACCCTGCCTCCCTGCAGCCGAAGCCGCTAAGAGACACATCCCACCATAATGGAGGTGTAATGGGGTAGTTATTTAATTGCCGCCCACATCGGCAATATTTGGCACAAGGACTGGAAAGTCGGAACCCCGCAGGCTCCCCTAAAGGAGGGGCACACCTGAAATTTTAAGAATTGCCCGAGTAACTCCGTCTGCATTCCCCGGTTGGGGCGCCTCAGACAGCAAGCAATAAACTTGCCCCACCGGAAAGCCCGGTGGCAAGCCCTGGGAGGGTGAACCTCCTAGGTATTCCACAGGCGATGTACCTCAGTCCAACAGGTGCTGGGCCGGTGCCAGGCCCCTCACCTGTTTGGCTAAGTGTCAAGTGACGAATCCTTGACTTGTACAACCCTGCCTCCCTGCAGCCGAAGCCGCTAAGAGACACATCCCATCACAATGGAGGTGTAATGGGGTAGTTAATTAATTGCTGGCCAGATCAGCATTATTTGGCACAAGGCCTGGAAAGTGGGAACCCAGCAGGCTCCCCTAAAGGAGGGGCACTCCTGAAATTTAAAAAATTGCCCGAGTAACCCCGTCGGCATTCCCCGGTCGGGGCGCCTCAGGCAACAAGCAATAAACTTGCCCCACCGGAAAGCCCGGTGGCAAGCCTTGGGAGGGTGGACCTCCTAGGTATTACCCAGGCGGTGTACCTCAGTCCAACAGGTGCTGCGCCGGTTCCCGGCCCCTCACCTGTTGGCTGAGTGTCAAGTGACGAATCCTTGACTTGTACTACCCTGCCTCCCTGCAGCCGAAGCCGCTAAGAGACACATCCCATCACAATGGAGGTGTAATGGGGTAGTTAATTAATTGCCGGACAGATCAGCATTATTTTGCACAAGGCCTGGAAAGTGGGAACCCAGCAGGCTCCCCTAAAGGAGGGGCACTCCTGAAATTTAAAAAATTGCCCGAGTAACCCCGTCGGCATTCCCTGGTCGGGGCGGCTCAGGCAGTAAGCAATAAACTCGCCTCACCGGAAAGCCCGGTGGCAAGCCCTGGGAGGGTGGACCTCCTAGGTATTACCCAGGCGGTGTACCTCAGTCCAACAGGTGCTGCGCCGGTTCCCGGCCCCTCACCTGTTAGGCTATATGTCAAGTGACGAATCCTTGACTTGTACAACCCTGCCTCCCTGCAGCCGAAGCCGCTAAGAGACACATCCCATCACAATGGAGGTGTAATGGGGTAGTTATTTAATTGCCGCCCACATTTGCCATATTTGGCACAAGGACTGGAAAGTCGGAACCCCGCAGGCTCCCCTAAAGGAGAGGCACTCCTGAAATTTTAAAAATTGCCCGAGTAACTCCGTCGGCATTCCCCGGTCGGGGCGCCTCAGGCAGCAAGCAATAAACTTGCCCCACCAGAAAGCCCGGTGGCAAGGCCTGGGAGGGTGGACCTCCTAGGTATTACCCAGGCGGTGTACCTCAGCCCAACAGGTGCTGGACCTGTTCCCGGCCCCTCACCTGTTGGGCTGAGTGTCAAGTGACGAATTCTTGACTTGTACTACCCTGTCTCCCTGCAGCCGAAGCCGCTAAGAGACACATCCCATCACAATGGAGGTGTAACGGGGTAGTTAATTAATTGCCGGCCAGATCAGCATTATTTGGCACAAGGCCTGGAAAGTGGGAACCCAGCAGGCTCCCCTAAAGGAGGGGCACTCCTGAAATTTAAAAAATTGCCCGAGTAACCCCGTCGGCATTCCCTGGTCGGGGCGGCTCAGGCAGTAAGCAATAAACTTGCCTCACCGGAAAGCCCGGTGGCAAGCCCTGAGAGGGTGGACCTCCTAGGTATTACCCAGGCGGTGTACCTCAGTCCAACAGGTGCTGCGCCGGTTCCCGGCCCCTCACCTGTTAGGCTATATGTCAAGTGACGAATCCTTGACTTGTACAACCCTGCCTCCCTGCAGCCGAAGCCGCTAAGAGACAAATCCCATCACAATGGAGGTGTAATGGGGTAGTTATTTAATTGCCGCCCACATTTGCCATATTTGGCACAAGGACTGGAAAGTCGGAACCCCGCAGGCTCCCCTAAAGGAGAGGCACTCCTGAAATTTTAAAAATTGCCCGAGTAACTCCGTCGGCATTCCCCGGTCGGGGCGCCTCAGGCAGCAAGCAATAAACTTGCCCCACCAGAAAGCCCGGTGGCAAGGCCTGGGAGGGTGGACCTCCTAGGTATTACCCAGGCGGTGTACCTCAGTCCAACAGGTGCTGGACCTGTTCCCGGCCCCTCACCTGTTGGGCTGAGTGTCAAGTGACGAATCCTTGACTTGTACTACCCTGTCTCCCTGCAGCCGAAGCCGCTAAGAGACACATCCCATCACAATGGAGGTGTAACGGGGTAGTTAATTAATTGCCGGCCAGATCAGCATTATTTGGCACAAGGCCTGGAAAGTGGGAACCCAGCAGGCTCCCCTAAATGGGGGGCACTCCTGATATTTTAAAAATTGCCCGAGTAACTCCGTCGGCATTCCCCGGTCGGGGCGCCTCAGGCAGCAAGCAATAAACTTGCCCCACCGGAAAGCCCGGTGGCAAGCCCTTGAAGGGTGGGCCTCCTAGGTATTACCCAGGCGGTGTACCTCAGTCCAACAGGTGCTGGACCTGTTCCCGGCCTCTCACCTGTTGGGCTGAGTGTCAAGTGACGAATCCTTGACTTGTACTACCCTGCCTCCCTGCAGCCGAAGCCACTAAGAGACACATCCCATCACAATGGAGGTGTAATGGGGTATGATCCCACACAGTCGGACGATTCTATTTATAAACGATGCTGCTAAGAACTGACGAATCAAATTAATTCACGTTCTGCTACCAACCAATCAGAAACCAGTATTGCTTCATAAATATTAAACCTTTTCTGGAGCAATTTCACATGTTCTTTTCCCGGGTTTCGACACGGTAAGAATATTTTGTTCTGTGGAACTGTCTACTACAAACAAGTCACCTCCCAGGACTTGTGTGTAACATCGAACCATCTGAAACTCAAAATGGCTTACACTTCTAGAGTTGGAAATATCAAACGAATTCATTGGGAAATTGCAATATAAACGGATGCTAACCAGGGCAAAAGTTAGAACGAGAAAGGGCTGACTGAGTTGTCATCGTCGTCACCAAGCCACTTCCACCATACAACCCTCTCTTTCTATACGACGAGTCGTTGTGTGAAACAAATGAAGTTTTGTATAAACAATTTATCAGCTTAGTTTTGTAAAAGCAGGTTGATATTCGATATATATATATCCGCACGCACTTTTGCACACGGGCTAAAATAATTATATAGACTAGATGAATCGCCAAAAAAAAAAAGAAAAAAAAAAGGAGAAGCAATAATGCAACAGTAAAACGTTTACTGTTAGCAAATGGAATATTTTTCTCAAGCAACTATAACAGTTACTGCCAGGCAAGTATAATGTTTACTGTCAAGTAAGTATCATATTCATAGCAAAATTCTTACAACAGCTCTTGTCAAGCAAGTATAATTGTTTTTGTGAAACAAGTAAAAAGTTAGTACTGAATAAGTATCAGTTACTGTTAAGTAATGAAAAGATTTAGTGTCTAGGAAGTAGAATTAATACGTGCAATAAAGTAGAATAGTTATTGTTAACCGTGAATACACTTAAAAATGTAAGGGAGATAAATCTTATCGAATTTGAAAGTTAAAGTTTTTTTTGTGTTTATCGCTTACACGTGTCTAAAACATTATAATTTTTATAAACAAAATTGTAATGAAAATTATACCAATGAATTCTAGGTAACGCCAAATAGGAGATTAGAGAAAAATTCGACTTTTTATTTAGAACGTAGGTTCTTAATAAACGGTTTTTTTATTCCCATAACTTCAATCATGTCAGGTACATTTTAACGCCAGTTCCACGAAAGCAGTATGTTTTTGATTGATTTGAAATACTTGAGATTCAAAACTAATGAAATGTTACTGTGGATATGACTCAACCTTTCCTAGAGAAAATATTTTAAGATATAACGTAACGCTCAATGGCTTACCAAAACGTGTCAGAATTTTTGTTATATATATATATATATATATATATAGGGGAAGTCGGGGTAAGTTGAGCATAGGGGTAAGTTGAGCCACCCCCTTTTAACCACAATTGACTAAGCCAATCCAAGTTTGTATGCAATCTATAAACAACTGATCACGTGACTTTAACCTCCACCATTTTGTTTTGCTGAACCAATATCGGAGGTTGATGCAGTAAAAGAAAATCAGATTTCGTGCCAAAAAAGTAAAATAAAGTGTTACAGAGGTGAGTGCATGTTCCTTGTGTGTAGTAATAGTTTGATTAGATATAATATGTGGTAGTTGTTTGTTCAATTACTTGCCTTCATACCTGTAAAAGATTTTTACATTCACCACACATGAGATGCATGCATTTGAACAGACAAGTCAATGAGGTCAGACTGGGGTAAGTTGAGCCAATGCTAATGGGGTAAGTTGTGCCAAGAACAAGAAACAGATGAATGTGCAACCACATCAGTGGCCTGTTATAGAGTGAATTCAAAATGCATGCTGTATAAGTTACATGCTCTACTTGTATAATAATTAGATCTATTGGTTACCTGGTAAATGTTTAAGATGTGTAAGCTGTGCTTGGATAGGAATTTGCATGCTGTACAGGCGCTTTGTTATTCTAATAATAATAATAATTATTTTTATTATTACTATCATCATTATTATTTTTAACATTATTATTATTATCATTGTAGAATCAAGAATGCACTTACCTCCCCTCTCCACCATTATGGACTAGCCTACAATTAGTCAGGTATGGTGGGTTATTCCATTTGGAGGCGCCTGATTGGCTAAACATGCCAAGAGAGGCAGCTGTTCTGGCATTCATTGTTCAATGTTCCAGACTGATGTCAGGAACTCCACTGAATCAACTAGTTAACTCTAGTAATATTCTACATCATTATCGGATTTATTATGTTAACTTAATTTTTCTTTTTTGTGTGTTTCACAGAAAAAAAGCCCACCAGACATGCGCCACTACGTGTGAAAGACAAATCGTGGACAAACTCCTACATACGTTATGGAACAGGCTGCTGCCGCTGTTACTGGAGGTCAGAGTGTGAGGAGTGCTGCAAAGGACTTTAACATTGATCGAATGACACTGAAGCGGTACATGGACAAACAAGACAGTCAACCAGCAGGGACTGCTTACACACCTGTTTCCTTACGGCAATTGTTTTTTAGTCCTGAAATGGAAAGGGATTCGGCTGACCACGTGAAACAATTGTCAGACATGTTTCATCGTTTGCCATTGAGAAGATGTCGCACACTGGCATATGAGTTTGCTAAAAAAAACTGTCTCAATCTGTCACCAAGTTGGGATCGTGAGAATAAAGCAGGACATGATTGGTGGTTAGGCTTCAAGAAGCGCCGGAACCTGGCAATTAGAGTGACAGAAGCAACATCTTTTAGGCGTGCCACAGCCTTCAACCGCCCAGTTGTTGATAAATTTTTCAACAACTTGAGTCAGATAATGGACAAGTACAAGTTCTCACCAAATGACATTTACAACACTGATGAGACTGGGTGCACCACCGTTCAAAACCCTGGAGCCCTTGTCACAGAAAAAGGAAAGAAACAAGTTGGTTCAATCACCTCCGCTGAACGCGGGGAATTGGTAACGGTGGTTTACACTGTGAGTGCAATTGGATCAGTCGTGCCTCCTCTGTTCATATTTCCCAGAGTCCACTACAGAGATCACTTCATCAGAGGTGGACCAACACAGTGCATAGGGAGGGCAACACGAAGTGGCTGGATGAATGAAGAGGTGTTTGTGGAATATTTAAATCACATCATCAAGCACACCAGATGCTCACCAGGAAAGAAAATCCTCTTAATCCTCGACAACCATGACACACACATTTCTTTGAATGGTGTGAACACAGCAAGATCTCATGGCGTTGTCTTACTGACCATTCCACCACACACTTCCCATTGTCTCCAGCCGCTCGACCGGTCAGTGTATGGACGCTTCAAAACAGCGTACAACAGAGCCATGGATGGGTGGCTACGATCCAATCCAGGGAAAACAGTAAAAATATATGAAATCCCAGCTCTAGTGAACCAAGCCCAGATGATTGCCATGACACAATTGAACATTGCTGCTGGATTCCAAGCCTCGGGCATTCATCCATTTAACCGGGACATCTTTAGTGAAATTGACTTTTCCCCTTCTCTTCCAACTGACCGTGAGCAAAATGTGGCTGCAGAAAGCCTTGAGGCAAATTCTACTGTGGAAGATGCAGGACCATCAGGTGAGGTTCCTGGAGCAGTCTTGCCCGTGCACAGTGATGATGTCCGACCACAAAAACAGCAAGAAGATGATCTTATGCAACCATCCGCATCTGGGTCTTGTGTTTCATCTAGCTCACATGATGTCATGCATCGTCCATACATTTCACCATCTGTAATTCAGCCATTTCCGAAAGCAGCACCAAGAAAGGCAAGAAGAAGTGGTCACAAAAAGGGCAGCTCAAAGATTTTGACTGACAGCCCTGAACGACAGAAGCTGATAGCCCTTTCTGAAAATAGAAAGAGGAGCCTATTAACAAAAACAAAGCAGTGTTTGTTCAATGCTGGTGGGAAAAAGTCATGTCCCCCGAGATCTAAAACCCCATGTTCAAGTGACACTGATGATTCAGATTTTGAATTTGATGATGTGTCATCAGATAGTGATGGTGATATTGATCTGGATAGCCCAATAATCGAAGGTGACTTTGGGGTTGTCAAATGTGCTGGCAAATCACGAACTGTGAACTATATTGCCCAGGTTGACACTCTCAACGGGGAGGACTTTGAGTTTGAAGGTGTTTTCCTTCAAAAAGTTGCTGGGAAGGTAGGAACGGACAAGCCTGTGTTTGTTCCAAACCCAAAGGACGAAGCGGGTTTCAATGCAGAAGATGTTGTTTACAAGCTGACACAGCCAAATAGTGTTGGCAGTTCTGTCCGTTGTTCTAGCCAGCTCGTTTTCAGCTGTGACTTGTCACAGTGGCAACTTCATTAACTTACTTTCAGATATATGTTTCAAATTTTGTGCTGGTTCATTCGCTGTAATTAACATTTCTACTTCATTATTATAATTTGTTTTATAATCACAGCAACAATTTTGGGCTTGTTCTTTCTTTATTTGCAACACATTTTTGCGTGGCACAACTTACCCCTGTGTGGCACAACTTACCCCAGAGGTTGAATCAACTTGCCCCATGGTCGGGGCAAGTTGAGCCATTTGATATGCATTTTTGTAAAGCACATGGTCGGTTTAGGTGTACTAGCAGAAAACTGCAACTTGTTTCAAAATGTTCCCAAATAAAAGAATTTTATAATAATACACTCATCTTTGCAAAATAATTAGTCGTTTGGGTTTTGAAGAGCCAAAATGGAAAGTTGGCGCTCAACTTACCCCGACTTCCTCTCTCTCTCTCTATATATATATATATATATGTATATATATATATATATTAGTGATGAAACAATTTCAATATTTTTCTGATTCCGATACAATTACCGATTCCGCACTAAATTCCCGATTCCGACACAATTACTGATTCAGATTCTTTGTAAATCTCTAAATATTTAACTATAAAGTTCTTATTTTATCCCGACTACAGTAAAAAAAAAAACACATGTTAAATGTGCATATATTTTCTAAAACGTAAAAACACACTTGTAGTAGGGGGGTTATGCATAGAGTTTAGTTTTACTGGTAGTTTACAACCGATAAATATTTATTATTTTCTTATTACTATCAGCAGTGGAAGATTTTGTTTTAAACCAAATAAAATAAAAAAAATTAAAGGAATCGCTTTTAGCATCGACAAATAGGAACAATTTTTTCGATTCCGATACCGATTCCG
The DNA here is from genome assembly GCF_053919585.1 of Euprymna scolopes. Classification (NCBI taxonomy): domain Eukaryota; kingdom Metazoa; phylum Mollusca; class Cephalopoda; order Sepiida; family Sepiolidae; genus Euprymna; species Euprymna scolopes. The sequence continues at coordinate 38,355,619 of NC_136487.1, forward strand.
ATACCTACAAAAGTTCTGATTTTTCCGATTTCCGATTCCGATTTCCAATTCCGATTTTTACGATTTCCGATTAATAGTTCCAACACTAATATATATATATATATATATATATATAGCGCTGAATGTGTGTGTATGTGTGTGTATCTAGTCACGAATAGGCTCCTATATGGTTGAATATTTTAAAAAAACTGATTACATATAATGATAGAAGCTGTATCGAGACACAGGAATGGGTATGTTTGATCTGGCAGAACGGTGGTTCATTAAAATTGTGGGGTCTGCGTTCGCGCCTGGTCCACAAAGTATGGAAATAAAAAATTTAAAAATAAAAAAACAACATTTATAAGTGATTTTGGTATAGATGTACGTAATAATACTTTGATAAGTATGTTTTAAATTAAATAGGGATGGTATAATAAAATTGTGGGGTCTGCGTTCGCGCATGACCTCCATAGAATAGAAATAGGCACAAACTTTAATAAAGACTTTTCATATCTATCTGCGTAATTATACTTTGATAATTATGTTTCAGTTTAAAGAAATATGGCATAATAAAATTATGGGGCGTTCGTTCGCACCTGACCTCCATAGAATGGAGATATGTCACAAAGTTTAACAAGGTTTTTTAATATAGATCCACAGAATATTGTGATAAGTGTTTCAGTGTGAACAGGTATGGTATAATAAATTATGTGGTTTATCTATTTTATTTTTACTTTCATCATATTTTGCTTTGGTTTTGATACGCCCAAATTCGAAGCTATCTCTTTATAACCCTTCCTTTTCATAACCTATCATACTTTCATAAATCAGAGTCCATTTTCTGTAGGCTGTTTTTAAACCCAGTCAACGACGGTTACTTTTATGTTGTATCACAAAATCATGGTACAATGATTTTGTTCATATCGTATTGTTGCAGATGGATTTAACGCTGTGGAACACTTCCATTGTCTTCCACCGCAAAGTTTAAACATAAGATTTAAATTTCATAAAAATAGGATATATCTGAAGTATTACATGCCTTGGTCATGTTTAGGAGAGCGCTTCGAGATTAGTGTACATTTTCATCTTTCTCGATGGTAAATTACACATGAGAATACCATTTAAGATTTTAAATAGGTCTCTAACTTTCAATGGGGAACATGCAAACATCACAGATATGCAGATAAACATATAATTATAACTGAAAACGATTGAAAAATAAACATTAGCAATATAAAGTCCAAATCACTTCCAAAATTCTTAATGAATAACAACTTATACTCCATCATTTTTCTTCTATCACGTGTTTCGTATATCTCTTTTCACATGACGAAATTTACCTATTTTGTTGTAATATACAATTTGGATCGGATGAAGTTTATTTGGTGTTTATTTTAAAATGATTTTGCTCTAATAAGTTTAAAGCAATTTATACTTTATATAATATATAATTATATAATTTATAATAATTATATAATACATAATTATATAATTTATAATTTATGTAAAATAGCTTCAACCAGAACTTGCTTCCATACTTACAAACTGTTTAAGCGTTGCCTTAAGGAGAAGTGCTTTCCAACACCATGGAAAACCTCATCAGTATGCCCTGTATTTAAGAATTCAGGTGATAAGTCATCTCCCTCTCAGTACAGACCAATAAGTCTCCTGTGTGTCATGAGTAAGTTGCTGGAATCCATATTAAATAGAGAAATAGTCAACCACCTCAGCAGAAATAACCTTCTTAGTGACACGCAATATGTTTTCCGTTCTGCAAGATCTACCGCAGATGTGCTAACGGTTATATCTCATAGGATTAGTGAATCTCTTGACAAAGGCTTCTAGGGCAATTGCTCTTGACATATCGAAGGCCTTCGATAAGGTATGGTATAAAGGCCTACTTCACAAGATTTTCAGCTACGGTATAACTGGAAATGTTTTCTCTGTCATTAAATCTTTTCTCTCTGATAGGCTCATAAGAGTAGTGGTCGATGGACAAAAATCAGAGGCCTGCAGTATTAATGCTGGAGTCCCTCAGGGGTCAATCCTGGGCCCAACTCTCTTCCTGATCTACATCAATGATCTTCCTAAACACATACTTAAATCATTCGTTGACATCTATGCTGATGACACGACCATTTACGGCAACACATCAAAGGCTGTAAATGACAAAGTTTTCTCTGATTTTCTCTCCTCTGATCTCGAGCACGTGGTTCAGTGGGGGAAAAAGTGGCTGGTTACCTTTAATGCATCTAAAACCAAACTGCTATCCTTACATCATCAACGCTCTGATCCCCATCTGGCATCAATTGAAATGGATGGCTCTCGTCTAGAAGTCCCATGTTTTGACAAGCTTCTGGACTTGACCTTTACTCCTGATCTGAAATGAAACACGTACATCAGGTCTGTTGCCAAGGTCGCTGGAAAGATGGTGGGATCCTTTCTACCGCTCCAGAAGATATCTCACTACTGATGCAATTCTCTATCTATATAAAAGCCAAGTACGCCTAAGGATTGAATACTGCTGCCATATCTGGGCAGGAGCTGCTAAAATTAGCCTATCCTGCCTTGACAGAGTACAAAATAGACTTCGTGGCTTAGTGGGGGATGCCCTTTCTCTTTCCTGAAACCTCTCTCCCACAGAAGAGACGTTGCGAGCCTATCTTTGTTTTATCGCTATATTGGCAGGTGCTCGTCTGAGCTCCGATCTCTGGTCCACCTCGCCGATCTTTTACGAAAAACACCCATCTAGCTGAAACCACTGTTAAAAATTTCCCCCACTCCTTATCTGTGCTTAAATCAAAACGTAGATTCCATGAACAAAGCTTCTTTCTTAGAACTGCATGCCTGTGGAACTCTGTTCCGTCTGCCTGCTTCCCACCTGACTACAACCTGGATGTCTTCAAGTCGAACGTAAACAAATTCCTAATGAACCACCCCCTGAAGTAGACACTTTTATTAAATCCCCACACTAACGTACTGTACATGCAATAACCCTTATCACTAAGTGGCTTCCGGGCCTTGATAAGTGGTGACCACCTTGTAAAAAAATATACTAAAAAAATGCAACGGCTAAGTTCATCAGCAATGTCTTTCCTGGATCTTAAGAAGTTTATAGTCTCTTAAATTACGAATTCATTCTTAATGCAACTTTGAAGCTGTTGGTAACTTGCCATGCTGACTGTTTCCCTCCTACCACAGCTATAGTCTTTTGAAAACTAAGGCTTACAGGCATTTCATTTCTTTGCGAGAATCATCTTTCGTTTTCTTTGGTTCCTTACATCAAGTAACTCTATGCCTTTTTTATATATTTCCATAATAGAAAAACTGAGCTCCAATCCATTTTCTTAATGATCAATTCGATTACTTGTTAAGATATCGAATTGAAGATAATTGATTAAATCTATTATTGCAATAGAATAGTTTCTTGATTGATTATCTGTTATTGTTTTATTATCGTATCATAATTTGCAAATGGTCTGTTATATCTTATTTGAAAATCATAAAACTTCATTTGTAAAAACAATTTTCCTGACACAAGCTTAAAATGTATCTTTTTCAAGTGATGAGGAGTAAGAGTTAATAATGGTAATTTGCATGTGTGTCATAATGGAATGACAACATCAACATATCTGCTCTCCTCCGCGCGGGCCACAACGAATCGGTCATCGGTAAGCAGCTAAAAATCAGTGGAATGACCGTCTACAGAATTTTTCGTAAGTTGAGGAACAGTGAAGGCCCCAAGACCAAACTTACACAGTCAGTCATTGAGTTGTCAAGAGATCGACTGTTATGAAACCTTTAGAAAATTATCAGAACTCCTAAATGACTAAGTTCGTGCAAAGACAAAAATGGTATTTGTGGCAAACAGCGTCAATGATCGGTAAGAATAAAGAAAGAAAAAATAAAGAAGGAAAAACATTGAGGCTCGAGAAAAGAGCTTTACTAACTGTTCGCACGTAGGAACAACGCCGATAGCGCACTTCTCATCGTAGTCTGTAATCGGCATACGTCTCACCGCCACATCTAAACCTCCTCCTCACTATTTAAAGTATTATGCAACTAAACACATATTAAAATCAATGGCCGTGTTAAATCGTATTCCTATGTGGATTTTAATTCCCTAAAACGTCAGTATGCGATTCAGTAAGAGTGTACCACATTTATGACTAACTAGAAGATCTGTTTAACGTACAAAAATAATTTAACAACGCAATGCCAAATGTTACTTAAGCAACTTAACTCCTCGTTTAGCATAATCCGGCCTCCGGTTAATGCTGAAAGGTCGTTTTTAAAAACATCAGCAAATCAAAACGTGACGCTTATTCGGCAAAGATGTCATGGTGCATAGGATTTGCTTGATCATATTAACAGGATCATTTCTTTTGTTAATCTGTCGTCATTTGAATTACTGTAAGACGGGTGAGCTGACTGGTGTAAATTGGCCGATGATAGACGGATATATGAGAAAGACCAACTTTTAGGAAGAATTAGGACCATTATTTTGTCTTGCGCAAAAGACGATCCGTGACTATCTTTCAATAAGAGTCATGACTGTTTTAACATCAAAATAGCCTTCTAATACGCAAAACTGCTATCAAAATGGCGACCAAGTTGATGACAAACAGAAAAACAAATCAAAACAATTCATCCACAAACATACTTTTTTCTTTAAAATTGTGTAACTTTAAAGTTAACTATTCTCTCTTAGCCTTCGTTTATTCAAATATCTAAAAACACATCGCTAGCCATATTGCGCCAATGTGTTGGCTGTAATCTAACAAATAATAATAATAATAATAATAATAATAATAATAATAATAATAATAATAAAGTCATGCAACACAATATTAAGAAACATTTTCCAGTGAAAACCCACTGGTAGAAAAGTGGCACAACATAAACACTGAAACTGTAGAAGCAAACAATACTCACAAATAACAGAACGCACTAAAGAAGAAGCAGAAATTGAACGCATCAACGAAATTATGGATAAGAACAAAATAACATTTTTTTGAGTAAACGAAAGAAATTAAAATTACAAATAAAAACTGTACAAACTTCTCGCATATAACTGATCTTTATAAATATACTAGCAGGCCGTCCGGTGTTTCCCGGTCATAAAACACACTTAAATATGATATTTTAATTATAATTGCCATTTTCGTATTTATTACAGAGCCAATTCTTTATTGATTATTATATTCGACCCAATATATAGGAGTGATTTCAAAGAATAAAATTAAAAATATGACTTTGGGGGGCATCAGCTTGAATCGGAATCCAAACATAAGCATTATTCGTTATCATCTGGGCGAAGTCTATACGCATAGAAAAACTTAAAAATTAACGTTATTTAAAGGTATAAATGTATATTCGCACATGCGTAGAAGTCATACATTTAGTTGATATACGCTTGCCAAGTTCAGAGTATTGTCAATTTTGACCCTTTAGCAATTATTTTGCCGGCTTAAAACAAATCGAATTTGTTCCACAGGTTCACATCCCCTATATATCAAGATTCAAGTCTGTAGACTAAGAATTGACAGAGTAATTTGGTCGAGACCGTTCACACAGACACACAGAAAGATCAAGTGACTTATGTATGAAGCAAAATATGTTAGTATCTTATAAAACTTTTATAAAACTTATGAAAAACTTATGAAGATAGTAAAAGCTCTACCTCCTTAAAAGGAGCAATTCAAAAATTAAACTAAAAATATAAGATATAAAGGACACATAGAATCTTATAAATTCATAAATCAATAAACATGAAAATGAGAAGAAAGTGGAAAAAGACTTCTTTAGGCCACGGCACTTCGAAGCTAACTGCTTCTCATCATAAGCATTTAACTTCGAAATGTCACGACCTAAAAAGGTTCTTTTTCCACTTCTCACTTCGTCCTTAATGAACTGATGATTTAATAAAGTTCTATTTAACTTTGATGACTCATCTTCTAAATTTTTATATTTTCTTTTCCATTATTTTCTTTTCCATTATTTTCTTTTCCATTATTTTCTTTTTCATTATTTTCTTTTTCATTATTTTCTTTTTCATTATTTTCTTTTTCATTATTTTCTTTTCCATTATTTTCTTTTCCATTATTTTCTTTTTCATTATTTTCTTTTTCATTATTTTCTTTTCCATTATTTTCTTTTTCATTATTTTCTTTTTCATTATTTTCTTTTCCATTATTTTCTTTTTCATTATTTTCTTTTTCATTATTTTCTTTTTCATTATTTTCTTTTCCATTATTTTCTTTTTCATTATTTTCTTTTTCATTATTTTCTTTTCCATTATTTTCTTTTTCATTATTTTCTTTTTCATTATTTTCTTTTCCATTATTTTCTTTTTCATTATTTTCTTTTCCATTATTTTCTTTTCCATTATTTTCTTTTCCATTATTTTCTTTTCCATTATTTTCTTTTTCATTATTTTCTTTTTCATTATTTTCTTTTTCATTATTTTCTTTTCCATTATTTTCTTTTTCATTATTTTCTTTTCCATTATTTTCTTTTCCATTATTTTCTTTTCCATTATTTTCTTTTTCATTATTTTCTTTTCCATTATTTTCTTTTCCATTATTTTCTTTTCCATTATTTTCTTTTTCATTATTTTCTTTTTCATTATTTTCTTTTTCATTATTTTCTTTTCCATTATTTTCTTTTCCATTATTTTCTTTTTCATTATTTTCTTTTTCATTATTTTCTTTTCCATTATTTTCTTTTCCATTATTTTCTTTTTCATTATTTTCTTTTTCATTATTTTCTTTTCCATTATTTTCTTTTTCATTATTTTCTTTTTCATTATTTTCTTTTCCATTATTTTCTTTTTCATTATTTTCTTTTTCATTATTTTCTTTTCCATTATTTTCTTTTTCATTATTTTCTTTTCCATTATTTTCTTTTCCATTATTTTCTTTTCCATTATTTTCTTTTCCATTATTTTCTTTTTCATTATTTTCTTTTCCATTATTTTCTTTTTCATTATTTTCTTTTTCATTATTTTCTTTTCCATTATTTTCTTTTTCATTATTTTCTTTTTCATTATTTTCTTTTCCATTATTTTCTTTTTCATTATTTTCTTTTTCATTATTTTCTTTTTCATTATTTTCTTTTCCATTATTTTCTTTTCCATTATTTTCTTTTCCATTATTTTCTTTTCCATTATTTTCTTTTTCATTATTTTCTTTTTCATTATTTTCTTTTCCATTATTTTCTTTTTCATTATTTTCTTTTTCATTATTTTCTTTTCCATTATTTTCTTTTCCATTATTTTCTTTTCCATTATTTTCTTTTCCATTATTTTCTTTTTCATTATTTTCTTTTCCATTATTTTCTTTTCCATTATTTTCTTTTTCATTATTTTCTTTTCCATTATTTTCTTTTCCATTATTTTCTTTTCCATTATTTTCTTTTCCATTATTTTCTTTTCCATTATTTTCTTTTCCATTATTTTCTTTTTCATTATTTTCTTTTCCATTATTTTCTTTTCCATTATTTTCTTTTTCATTATTTTCTTTTCCATTATTTTCTTTTTCATTATTTTCTTTTTCATTATTTTCTTTTTCATTATTTTCTTTTCCATTATTTTCTTTTTCATTATTTTCGTTTCCATTATTTTCTTTTCCATTATTTTCTTTTTCATTATTTTCTTTTCCATTATTTTCTTTTCCATTATTTCTTTTTTCATTATTTTCTTTTTCATTATTTTCTTTTCCATTATTTTCTTTTTCATTATTTTCTTTTTCATTATTTTCTTTTTCATTATTTTCTTTTCCATTATTTTCTTTTTCATTATTTTCGTTTCCATTATTTTCTTTTCCATTATTTTCTTTTCCATTATTTTCTTTTCCATTATTTTCTTTTTCATTATTTTCTTTTTCATTATTTTCTTTTTCATTATTTTCTTTTCCATTATTTTCTTTTCCATTATTTTCTTTTTCATTATTTTCGTTTCCATTATTTTCTTTTCCATTATTTTCTTTATTCCGTTTTTTTTCTATTGAAAAGAAATTTTTGATACCTTCTTACAAATGATAATTTTCTCTTGTAACAAAAGATAGCAAGATGGTTAACGGTTCTAAAAGTAACATTGATTAACCAAGTTCAAGCTCCAGTTGATTTATAAGCACACATGAAGTGATGGGTGTCGCCCGGTTTACTCGGGCAAACCATGGCCAAGACATCGTTCAACCTTTGTATCAACTTCTTTTTTTTTCTGTATTAATGAAAAATAAAATGTTTAATTTTTTCAAATAACGTGGTTTTCCATTTGCATGTGATGATTCTGTTAATAGTGTTGTGCTCGATCGATTCGGTTATTGATTTATCGATTAATCATTTTAAAAATGCTTCTTTGTTGAAACGATTTGAAAAATGTTTCTTTTTTGTATTTCTTTGGAAACAAGTCAATTCTTTGAATTTTCGCCTTCTTTTCATTCATCATCATCATCATCATCATCATCATCATCATCATCATCATCATCATCATCATCATCTCTACTTGTCCCAAACTTGTTGTTTTTGTTGTTATTCTTTTTGTCCTTTCCTTCTTCTCTCTTTCAGTTTATTGTTCCTCCCCTCTTCTTCTCTAATTATTCTTCCTCTTCATCATTGTTCATTTATTGTTGTTCCTTTGTTGTTATGTTCGGGTTGTTCTCCTTTTCTTCCTGTTGTTCTCCTTCTACTTCATTGCGCTCTTCTTTTTCATCAGCAGCATCTCTTCCGTTCTTGTTTCTTTATTCTTGGTCCTTTGTTGTTGCTATTATTATTTTCTTTTTCTTACGCTCCCCCGTCTCCTCCTTCTTCTGCTTCTCCTCCTCCTATTTCTTCTTCTTTTTCTTTTCTTTTTATTTTTCGTCTTGTTCTTCGTGTTAGATTTTTTTATTTTTAATTCTTTCAACTCATTCGTTTTTTATTTTATAACCTTTCTTTCTTTCTTTTGTTTATTCTTTCTTTCTTTTGTCAGTTTTCAACATCTGTATAAGAGGTTCTTCCCTTTTCTGTCTTGCACTTTACTTCTGTCTAGCATTTTAACATTATCAAAAATAAAATGCAGCATTTGCAGCATTTGCAGATTTGCGCAGTCAATGAATCCATCTCATTTTACATAGTCCAAACTTTTGTATAAGTCTCTCCTTCAGTAAGTCAGTCTGACACGGTTTAGTATGAAATAGCATGGTCGGTGGTCTGTCACGTTTAATCTGAAAGAGAACTTTCATCACAAAACATGCAGAGTCAATAAACACGTCATAAGAATGGTTCCGTTTTTTAGATCGATTTATTCGATGAAGTCGATTTGCTTTCTGCTTGAAGATTTCTTCTACTCGCTCATCATCTGTTGGGGAAAACCATTTTCTCATCGGTCGCTCTTCTTCTCAAATTCGTCTCCACCACTTGAAAACAGGACACAAATATTTCCTTACTTCTCGAAGCTTTTATTTCCATCAAATAGCAAACCACTTTGCCTTTAAGCACGCTTCCAACGCAAATGGGACGAAGAGCAATTTGACTCTAAACAGCGATGCATACCGGACTGGCATAGAGTCAGCGCTGAACAAAGAATCCTAAAGCGAAAAAGAAGTTGACTCTTAATAAATGAAAAGTTTGATTGTAAAACGCGATAAAGCCCATTTGCAGAGCTGCGAACCATAGCACTAAAAAAAAAAAGTTTCAGATTTAAAGAAAACACTTTTCAAAACATTTTTTACATAGTGATATCGGAATGTTTCTTTTTGCTTTTACTTGAAATAAACTTTTAGTCGAAGTTTAGATTTTATATCTTCGCATTTTTTTTTAGTTTAAAGAAATTAAATTTATTGCTTTTTGCATTCGAACGCTTTAGATATTAACTTAATAGCAGAGAAACCCAGCGTTGACCGGAATTGAATTCCGTACTTCCGATACTTTTAGTGTCATTAAAATTGGCGTTTTACTCTAGTCATGGACACATCATAGTGTACCAAGAGCAAGCTTCACATGTCTTCCTGCAATCCTTTGGTAGTCTACATTGCACTATAGAAAACCTACTCTTGATTTTTTTAAATAACTAGCTGGCTGCCCGGATTTGCCCGGTCGTAAAATACACATCATATTATATTTTAATTAATACAAAATTCTTATTTATTATAAACAGAAATACCGTAGGTATTAAACGTAGCGTTAAATTCATTAAAAAAAAAATGAAGTAAAAAAAGCGGAAAGAAACTAATTCACTTCGAGTTGAGATCGAAACCAAAACCTAAAGACAGGGAGTCAAATACGATAACCATTACACCAGTTTGACATGACGTTTATATCGTGTTTTCAAACCAAATCATACATATAGAAATATATCTAGCATAATCTTTCTATTATATCTATAAAAGTGAGAATGTGTGTGTGTGTGAGAGCGAGAGAGAGAGAGAGAGAGAGAGAGAGAGAGAGAGAGAGAGAGAGAACAATTCTCAACCTATATATTCAACAAATTTTTTATCTACAGATTTGAAAATTTGTATATAGGGTATTCAGACATATGGAAATATATCTAGCATAATCTATTATATCTTTAAAAGTGAGAATGTGTGTGTGTGAGAGATAGAGAGAACAATTCTCAACCTATGTACTTAACAAATTTTTTATCTACAGATGAGAAAATTTGTATATAGGGTATTCAGACATATGGAAATATATCTAGCATAATCTATTTATTATATCTCTAAAATTGAGAATGTGTGTGGGTGTGAGAGAGAGAACAATTCTCAACCTATATACTCAACAAATTTTTTATCTACAGATTTGAAAATTTGTATATAGGGTATTCAGACATATAAAAATATATCTAGCATAATCTATCTATTATATCTATAAAAGTGAGAATGTGTGTGTGTGTGTGTGTGTGAGAGAGAGAGAGAGAGAGAGAGAGAGAGAGAGAATAATTCTCAACCTATATATTCAGCAAATTTTTTATCTACAGATTTGAAAATTTGTATATAGGGTATTCAGACATATAGAAATATATCTAGCATAATCTATCTTTTATATCTGTTAAAGTGAAAATGTGTGTGTGTGTGAGAGAGAGAGAGAGACAGAACAATTCTCAACCTATATATTCAACAAATTTTTTATGTACAGATCTGAAATATCACATTTGTATAGAAGTAGAAATCTGGATACCTATTCTGATACCTAATAAAAGAAAGGACACTCTTTGGGGCGGATTTTGATGATAACATGTCACTAATTAGAAATTATAATAAACATTCAAATAATTTAAGAATTTTACCAAAATAAAATTGCATTGTAATCACCCAATTTCTGCCACAAAATTTTGATTGGCAAAACTCATAAACATAAAATATATATTTTCTAATTTCATCTTTTTTTTCTTTTTACATAATCTGGTTTGATGTTTTCCCAAATATTCAAATCACTATATTTTGCTGCTTAATATCAAATACAGCAAATGAGTTATTTTTTATGCATCAAACAATTACATTTTCTCATTCATCACAACTAATCACTGAACATCAATTTCATATTTTCTTCACTAAAATATTACTGTGCTTGATGTCATCAAGTGGAGCGGATCATTTTTTTTTCAGTTGTTCACACATTTTTCCAATTTATATATATTTTGTCTAAGATTCTTAGCCTAATCATTGCATACCAATCTGTTTATTAAAAGTTAAGGTTCACTTTAAACACATATGTTACACCAAAATAAAAACGCTTCAGATAATGTCTTGATATTCAATTCAGTTTCTCACATGACATCTTATGAAGTCAGTAGAAATGTTACAGACTTTTGAATCTCAAACACTTTCAATACTGTGCACTTTTTACAAACGTTAAAAAAATTCACATTGTGTAGCAATGTACTGAAACAATTATAAAAATATTTGTTTTTATTTTGGATGATGCAGGGCATCCGAAGAGAGATTTTTCTAACAAAATGAAAGTATAATTTTTAGCAATAGGTATCTAGGAAAAGGCCACTACATATGTTATAAATTCCAAATTTACACAACCTGGCAAATACTGGTACACGCTAGCAAATTTAGATTTGCAATTACAGAATATGATTCTAATTTTTTCCTTTGCTCTTTATTCTAACACTACACTAAGTTTACTGTTTTATTTCGCTACAGTTGATATTGTGTAGAACAATAAGAAAATCATAGTGAACAATGCATTCAACAAAATTTCACACACATTTCTAGATACCTATATCTAATAAGTTCAAAAGAAAGGACACACTTAGGGAGGTATTTTGGTGGTCAAGTCACTAAATAGAGATTAGCTGGTTTCCCGGCATAGCCCAGGATGTAATATAGATTGACGGAAATACATGTTCTAGCTGGTTTCTAGGCGTTGCCAGGGATGTAATATAGACACATTATGTTGTATATTACCTGTTCTCTTCCCCCTAAGGTAAAACAATTTCATATACATGCTGTAAATTACCTATGCTAGGGATAAAAACATGAACAATACCAGTCCTAGGGTAGATAAAACAAATAATACATAGAGATGAAAGATTCCTCTCCCCTAAGAATAAAACATATGTTCAATATCTGCTTTTGTTTTTTCATTGTTTATACGGTCCCGAGCAACGCCGGGTAGCCCTGCTAGTACTTAATATAAGGAAGCTAACATATTTCACGAGCACGCATGCGCAGTCGTAAAACTGCTGAAGGCCTCCTACGCATCAATTTTTCAATTTTGACCCCTTAGCAGCCCGTTTTTTTCCGAATGAAAACGGATTAAAACGTTTTCCACATGTCTGAATCGTCTATATACCAAATTTCAAATCTTTAGTTTTAAAATCCGTTGAGTATATAGGTTTAGAAGTGCTCTCACACACATTCTCACTTTTATAAATATATAGATTTTATATAATTGCTTATTAAAGAAACTATGCTTTAAATAGCTTGAATTAGTTTAAAATGCTTGAATTAGTTTAAAATGCTTGAATTAGTTTAAAATGTTTGAATTAGTTTAAAATGCAAAACTCAAGTATCATGGTTCAATTGTGCTCTAAACAGGAATAATAATTTTTAATAGCAGAAAGAAAGGCTATTAAAAATGTAGTTAAGCTGAAACAATTTCCCAATCCTAGCCCCCATCCAGTTCCAAAGTTCAGAAATTCGGTCTCATTGATGATGTTTGTCCATCGCTTGCGAAGATAATCATGATCATATAGTTGTCTGTGTGTCCGCTAATGACTCGAAAGTCAGAGCTAAGCTGTCACAGGTAGTCAGCACTTCTGCTAAAAAAATCATCCTGCAGATGCCTTACCTGTGACAGCTTAGCTCTGACTTTCGAGTCATTCGAGTCATTAGCGGACTCATAGAGAACTATATAATCATGATTTTAAGTGGCAGAATTTAATTAAGAAGATAGTTTAACAAGTATTTGTTAACATTGGACTTGAAAATGATTATGTTGTAATCAACTGTGAAGCAGCCTCATGGTATTGTGTTCCACAGATGAAAAGTTCTCGGAAGGAAACTTTGTTCAGGCAAGTTGATTTTGAAGAAATTTATCTATTATAAATAAGTAGCGATGAGCAATTTAGTTAATTGCTCGTTTAAGAAAATATTAGTTTCGTATATCCGAAATTGATCTAATATCGCTGATTAGTGTCTAGTCGACACAAATCAGAAGTGAACAGTCCCGAACCGTTTCTGCTTTGCGGTTTGAAAAGCTACTAGGACCAGATTTTACATGTAACACTTGGTATCCCAAATTGTCACGCATCTAATTGATATTGGATGCGACAATGTTAGAGTTAATCAGAAATACGAGACTGCTTTCCTGTTGATTACAACTTGGTCGTCTTCACATAATAATCAATTAATACGATTAATCAATGTTAGTACTCCCATAGTGAACATAATTTTTCAGCTGAGAATTATTTCAGTCTTGTTAACTCTTATCTTCGAATGGTTCCTGGCCTTGATAAGAAATGACTAAATAGTAAATAAAACCACTGACTATTCTCAGCGTCATTTGACTTCGATAGACTTACAGGAAATGGTGCGTCAACAATATTGTAGCAGTATATTACTATTAAAATATTACTGTATGTCACTTTTAAAATTACTATATATAACCGTATATTACTGCATAACACCATAAACAATTACCATAAAATATAACAGCATATTACTGTTAAAATAGCGCTGTATATTATCGTTAAATTACTATTTATTACCATATATTACCGTTAAAATATAACCGTATATTACCGTTACAATATTGCCGTTCAAATTACTAAATATTACAACGTATTACCGTATAACACAGTATATTACTGTTAAAATTACTATATATTACAGAATGTAATATATAATAACGTATATACCGTTAACATATAACCGTTTATAACCGCTAAAATATTATCATATATTACCGTATATTAACCTATGTAACCTTTAAAATGTAGTCTATATTATCGCAAAAGCTATTATCGTTAAAATTACTGTAAATTTATTGTATATTACTGCATAATACTGTATATTAAGAGGAGATATAATTGCATATTATCTTTAAATTACCATTAAAATATTACTGCATGTTACCGTTAAAATTACAATATATTACCGTATATTACTGTATAACACAGTATATTATCGTAGAAATGAGTGCATATTACTATATACCGTATATTACTGTATGTCACCGTTAAAATATAACCGTATATTAACGATGAAATATTACGTTTATTACCGTTAAAATATTACCAAATATCACTGTTAACATGCAACCGTACATTACTGTTAAAATAATCGTGTATTACTGTGAAAATATCTCTGTTCAAACGCATTCATTTTTTACTTTCTTTTCAATAAGAGTGGGTTTTGTAAAGACTGCATTTTATGGGATGTGTAATTCACGTTTTCATGGAATGCCAAATCGAGAAAACGAGATATCCCTTTGGGGAAATTAGATGCTGGCGGAAAAGGAAGATTCTTGGATCAATGCGTTGTGCTATAGGCAATATTGCTTTCCAAACTTTGCTGCAATTATCGGTACCTGAGATGAAGATTGCCATAATGAAAGAGACTACAAATCTCTGATGATAAATATAACGTGATATGTAAGGAGGAAACGTGCTATTCGAAAAGCTTCTTCACAGTTGATTACAACATAATCATTTTCAAGTCCAATGTTAACAAATACTTGTTAAACTATCTTCTTAATTAAATTCTGCCCATTAAAATGATCGCTTTCAATCAATGCATGGTGTTGTTTATCATTAATACTTGATCCTTTACTCACCTCTTGGCCTTTATATATGGTGATCCATTAGTATAACCAAAACAATTTACATGACCGGCTTCTTCTCCGATATTATTTAGCGAAATTTGTTTTTGAATAAGGTTGAAGAAAAAAAATAAACATGAATCGAGTTATACAGGGATTAAAGTCATACCCTTAATGTGGTATAATGATTAAACACTTGTTTTTGAAACCTGGAACTCCCTACCTTTTTAAGGTTACTCGTATTTCCTTGTCTTTTTGGGATGGAGGTAAATAAAACAAACCTGCGCTACTATTTTGCTTATTTGTTTATTCATCACCACTTATGATCATGATATTGTTGGTATTCGCTTTCCCTGATATCTTAAGAGGATATCGAGTGTTTACGACAAGGACCACGTGAAGATTGCCAACGTCGATTAATGAAAGAATTGAACTAGACTCGAACTTGGCACACCCAGTTTGTTAGTCTGCATTGTTAACGACTAATCCACTGTTACCTCTCCGGTGCTGATGTCGTTCGAAATGTAATCAGCGAGCCATGTTCTTTATAAAATCGAGGTTGACTGGTGCTATCGAAAGGTTAAATCTAGTTGACAAGTAGACTCTGTAAATGCAATAACAAATATACTCTTGTTTCTCGTTCACATGTATGCATGCCTTTTTATCTCTTTCCCACGAACACTCTCTCTCTTTGCAATTTTTTTTTGCAGTTGGACTCCGTTTGTGGGGTTTGCAAAAGGTGAGGAAGTGCGCCTTGTCGGGGATAGTCTCATGCCAGCTCAACTTTAGAGTTCTTAAAATGATTTTCAAATATTTAAATAAAAATATATTTTATAAAAACATGCATGGTTCGCTTATTTCATAGAGCTTTCACTTCCAGCACCAAAAGTTCGAATACAGATAATTAATTCCCAGGAGAAAATTAATGACGATCAAAACTCTGCCATCAACGACACCGAGAACTTGACACAAGACCCGTCTTCAAGCAGACGTCGCAGACAACATACCAACTATGGATTTACAGAGAGTGTGCCTATCGTTTTATCGTGTATGGCACCTCGGGAGTGCCGTGTCAGAACGTAACAGTCGTTCCAGAAACGCTCACACAACACGGACACCTCAAATTAATCTGATGCGACTTTTGTGCTTAATATGTTCCTCTCCTATATTCTTTTATGCTCACAACTTCTCGCCCAATTCGCCCTTTACTGTAAACGGTCATATCATGTTCGGTAATGCTCGAACAGATGGACAAAAATAGGCACATATCTCTTCATTCTGCTTATCGAAACTTGTGTCACATATTAAAAAAAAAACAAGTTTTTATACGTATCAGCGAGTCATTGCCTGTCAAGACCCTAAGGCCACTAAAAGATACGAGTTCATTAGTTTACCCAAAAGATTAATAACGATGGTTGGAACTGAACAGAATTCGATTATTTGGAAGGTAACGTCAAAAAGAATTTGTTATAAAACGATCATGCAGTAGTCAACTGAGAAGCAGTCTCATGTTATTGCGTTTCACTGAATGACAGTTTCCCTGAAAGAAAGATTTCTAATAGGAGTTCCATTTAGTTCTTAGTACACAGAGAAAGAAACAAAAACTATTTTCAGTTAGACAAGTTCTTGCTGCAAATATTTCACAAGAGGACTATACATTGGAGCTCCTTCGAGCACTACTATGAAAATAGCGATAAAGTCGAGGAAGACTACCAACTTTTCTTTTGTAATAAAGTGGCTGTAGAGAAGAGAAACGGATATCACCGACAAGATTTATAAATTGCCGTTATCATTACAGAAGCATTAAAGCTCGCAAATTGTATTCATACCTTGGTAGCTGCATATTTTCTCTGTACTTACTCTTGTGTAATTCTTCCAGATTGGGAACTTGCTGTCCTGAAATTACAATCTCTTATTTAAACTTAGAAGATGTTGATTCGACTGATTAATGAAGGGAAACAGAAAGATCGGTAATCACTGTTTAATCATATTTTGTCAGCCCATATCATTTTACATGATCACACGTTGTGCTCCTAAACCGACTGTTTTCTTTTCTGTAATCTTTTTATTTAAGCACTGTCATGTCACATCTGTTTCTATTAATTCCCATAGTCTAACAATCCTCCCTCATGTCATCACGTTAACACTAGCTGACTTCCATTTCCTTTTATTCTCAACTAACCGTTTTATGGTACATATGCAGAGTAAGGCCCGTGCTATCGTCGGAATTTACGTAGAACACCGAAAAGTGCCGGAATCACTGCAACCAACGTCACTTAAGGAAACATTTGTTTGTTATCATTGGTGTATTTATATAAAAATATAAACATTTATCTTGATTTAACAACATTAATCACAAAGAAAAAATCATATGAAATAAAAATAAAAAATAATTTCTTTTGCTATCAGTTGCTTGTTATTAAAACATTAATATTTATTCATGAGATTACATCACAATGAGTATATTCTTGATTTAACTGTTAATTTTATTTAGTTAATTATTCATTTTATTTTTTCTTACCACAGAACAATATTGTTTTTATTTTTTCAATCATTTTTATTGAATTATTTTCGTAATAACAGAAAAAATATATCATTCATTGAAAAACTTGGCTATCGTTTACGCTAAAAAATAATAAAAAAATCATCAATCTTTTCCTTCGCTTCCTTTCGGTGTTTTACGTAAAATTCCCGGAAATTTCCGAGGATAGCACGGTCCTTATTGTGCATAAGTACCAATTTTATTTACTAATGAGGCTACGTGTTGTGTTGGTGTGAATTCATTGAAAATGCAAATGGCAGAGCAAGGAAGACGAAACGAAATTATATCCGTTCCACTTTCACCCTTTATAAAACCTTTTAAACCGACGTTTAAGAAGTTTTATAATATTTCAACCGTTTCCAATTAATTACATCTTTAGATCTGCTTCGCAATTCTTTGATCAATTTTGCGTGTATTTGTGAAGCAAATGAAAATTGAAACTGTGTCGCCGCAGACCTCAGCTCAAAAAGATGAGGTCGTTTGAATTGTGACTCAGAGACTAGAAAATCAATCAACGTCCTTTTTGATGTATTGTCTATAAATGTATACGTAATGTTCATTCAATGCGGCATCTCTATAGAAATTTTTTTGTTGTAGATTGATAGGCGGGGCTATCCGGGTCTGTTTGACAGACTGCTTTCATTGGTCTATAACGGATACGTCTAAATAACATTGCCATTATCTATCAGCTATCCGTTTGAAATTGCATTTTCATTGGTCTCTTTTGGATCTGTTTGAAAAAGAATTTACACTGGTCTGTCACAGATCTGTGTTGTATAGCATTTTTATCATTTTGTTACGGATCCGCTTGCAATACAATTTTCAATGATCTATCAGTGATCCGTTGGAAATAGCGTTTTCATCGGTCTGTCTCGTCCGTCTGAAATAGCATTTTCGTCGGTCTGTAACAGACCTTTTTGGAATAAGATTTTCATCAATCTGTCAAGAATACGTGTTAAATAACATTTTTATCGGTCTGTCATGGATCCGTGTTGAATAGCATTTTCTGTCACAAATTCGTTTTAAATGAGATTTTCATTGGTTTGTCAAGAAATCTGTTTGAAACGGATCCATTTGAAACACCGGTTTATCACGTATTTGTCTAAAATAGCATTTTCATTAAAAAAAAAAAGCAGATCGAATCAGTGCAGAAAAGATGAACTGGAATAGTTTATTAAACGTTTACATGCAAACAGCTCTGTTCGGCGTAGGCCTGCTCGTCCACTCTCCGATCTGTGACGCTTAAACTGCAAGTAATACGTTTTGCTACGTTTGTCAGCTTGTCACACTTAAGTTTTGAAACAGTATTTACATCGGCCTGTAAAGCTAAATGTTGGATATTTGGCAGGTGACTCTGTGAAGAGAGGCATTCGATGGGTTGCACTCACGAAAATTCAATTTGAGGCATGCGAGGCTTTAACCACTGTCTATTGAAATGCATAATTTGAGCAGAATATATATATATATATATATATATATATATATATTATTTACTATAATAATTATTAAATACCTACATACACTAGTGTTTCATCCTTTCGGAAATCATCAGTGCAGGGTGTCACGATTAATGCCAGTTGAGAGACTCGAACCCCGGCAACAGAAATCATGTCCGGCTTCAGGCTTCATTATCAAGGACCCGAATCACTAGGCTACGCGAACCGCGAGAGATACAAGTTGAAATTAAACATTTATTCTTATTAGAGTATATATATATATATATATATATATATATATATATATATATATATATATATATATATATATATTAAAGTAGAGCAAGTTTGTATCCACAGGCCATAAAAGCCGAAGAACTATTAATGTGTTTATAGAATAGTATTCAATAATAAACCCAGCAATTTATTTATTTCTCAAGCCCTATTGCAGAAACTACTTCATATTTTATGTATTATGACTACGCATCCAGGAACATGTTTCGTCTATAGCCTGAAAATTAAACGGCCTACTCAAACTAATAAAATGTATCTTTTCTCTAAGGTTTTATCTATCTATCTATCTATCTATCTATCTATCTATCTATCTATCTATCTATCTAAAGTAGTAACGTTCGTATTAGTGTGACAGATAAGATTAATTTTTAAGAGGAATCGTGCAAATGATGACCCAAGCATCAAATTGGCACAATTGTTCTCAATGGAATACTTATCAAATATGATCGATTAGCCAAGTGAAGATCCAGGATGGCGGCAGTTTTTCAATATGGCGGCCAAAATAACCACCCAAAGTTTGATGTTTTCCATAGAAACGCTTGTAGTTGTCCGATTTACGTGATTTAAGTGTGGACTCGTATGTTTCCCAACCTGCTGATGTGTGGCACAATAGAAAGCTCATTTTTGAGGGAGCTAGGGGCTTCTACATTAATGAACCTTGTGCTTAACTTGGTCTGCACTTGTGTGGAGGAGAACATTCATTTCAGTGAGGACACGTTTTTTAAATGTTTGAAACTGTCTGCACACGAAGACTGAACGGTGTTTATGTATCCAGTGTACAATTATAATTTGAAAACAAAATTTGGGCGATGAAACATCTCTCTATCTCTTTATCTAATTTCTCTCTTTTACTCTCTTTCTCTCTCTTTCTTCAGTAAAAGAGAGAATTAAATATAATTCGATCGTTTTAAAACAGTTGAAGCTTGCATTCTGGAGCCAGCGGACTCAATATAGCATGCGTCTAGTTTCAACTGGTTTTTATAAAAATATGCTCCTCATTGTTAAATCTTAAATAAATTATATATATATATATATATATATATATATATATATGCATATTTTTATAAAAATGCATTTGTTCGCTATTTTTGTATAAGCGTTAAATTCCAGCATGCCATTAATGCCGACGATGAAAAGGTGCCTGTAACGACGCAATGAAGACAAGAAGCGACCCTTGCTAGCCGGTTATAGCCGACGATATATCGACCTGTTGTGTTGCTGTTTCCGCGTGTCTATCGTTGGATATCGTTTATTGTTCCGGGGAGCTGTTTGCGTGATCAGAACGTTCCTCAATTAAGTAACTCTCCTTAGGAAACGATATTGTCATAGATACATATTTTCCTGTTTATAACATGGTTAAAGCACTCTAACATATAATTCTTATTTATTGTACTTTACAACGTAGGGATGTAGTGGTAGAGGTAACGCCTTTATTTAAGCAGTCAACCAGATCCTTTAGATGGATTACCGACACTGGTCCTCACCGTTGACCCAACTCTTATCTATGGCTCCAAGAAGATGCTAGCGTACGGCATCGGCCCCGGCCTGGTAAACTGCATTATCTGGCGGGCTAAACTAGATGATGGTAGTACACAGAAAGTCTCTGTATGTGATGGAGTGTATCTACTTCCGAAACATTCACGTGCACGTTGATTGTCAGCCACTACCAAGGCAGATTGGTGACATTACTGACATTACTGAAGTGAAAATCATCATGGGGTTTAGTGTCAGCTAGGTAAGACATTTATCATGTCATCATATTGCAACAACCTACTAGTATCCCAAATGCTGCCTAATCAACCCCAGATCAGTTAGGCGGCCGCGCCTGAATAGACAGGAAGTTTCAGCGCAGGAGAGCTGAACCAAGGATAAAGAGGTTTTAGTCATCCGGATTGTGTACAGATCGCACGAGACTCATGACACTTGATGAACGATCGAACTAGGAATAGGGCATGATGCAAGAACCTAGTTGTATCACATGCAGGAAAGTGCCTATTATATGTATAACTGCACAAGGTGGTAAAAGAAAAACCCCCAGCCCTGTTCATGGATGTGAACTCTACTAGAAGATCATGGAAAACAGACTCGAGCAAGTGTTGCCTATGTAAGGAGGTTAAGAAAGAAGATCTATAGGAATATTGCTATTGGATAGTGGGTGAACCAGTGATATTGTAGAAGCAGAGGTTGTCTCATCTGGTACATCAGTCTGTCTGCATCCAATGAAACTAAGACAAGACTATCACACTAGATTACAGAATGCAGCTTGTACCAATTAATGAAGAAGGCGTATCATGATTTCTGGTCTGAAGAGTCTAGCACTTCAGATACAACCTTTGAGGAATGGTGTAAAAAAACTAAAGAAAGACAGTCCGCAGTTTCAAATTTTGGAATCTGGTGCTGAACATAGCACTCACGATATTCACCTTGATTATCTCATTCAGAGAAAAAGACTTCAACTTGTACTGTGAAGCACTTTCAGTCCTGCTGTCATATTTCTTTGCAAATAACAATATAAACTATGCTCAGTGGATCCCTATTCACTTTCTAGATATGATGCCATTCGAGCAACAACATCCAAATGTGGTCGAGGAGTTCAACAAAAGTAATTTCGCCATCCACATGTCAAGAAGACAATTCTCTGGCAATTGATCAAGCACACAAGCACAATAATGCAGTGACCAAAAGCGACGGAGGAGCAATTAAGTTGACAGAAGAACTGTCAGCATTTCCTAGCTGGATGATCGCTGGATCTGAAGTTAGTCGTGTTCTAGATGGATACGAGACCGTGTCTGGTATAAAGGATGCCACACATGCAGACACCATAAGCAAACACCCAATGCCTCCAAATCATTATTCGAAAATATGAAATCACTGTCTGCGATGATGTAGGAGATAGGTAATCTATTTCAAGATAAATTAGTGATAGTGTTAGGCACGAATAATGTTTCAGACCCAATTCAAGCTAAAATGGTCGATACATATCCCCAGTGGGGCAAAGAGCAGTTCCTAACATTCATGAAAGAGCTAGAGAATGAAGTTGAAAGTCGTTTATATCATCCAATCAAGAAAAACCTTGTTTCATTCTTCAAACAAATAGAGGATGAGGGAATCTTTAATGAGAAAATTCTAAAAGATGTCAGTTATTTTCACGACTTTTCATCTCATACCAGAACAGACTTGCAAGAATTTTTCAAGCACGAGAATCAATTACACCCTGTATCTCTTAGTAATAGTGGTAAACTTTATACATGTCAGAAGTCACAGTTGGTTGAAATTCTTGAAGCACAAGTGAATGTCTCAGGCAGCGAACCAAAGGGCGACACGATCATCATTGATAGCTCATCATTTATCAATGCCTCACCTCCACGGACTTCAACGAAATTTGATAATTGTGATAAAGAAGACATCATCCCAAACGTAGAATCCTATTGTGCTAAGTACAAGCGGATGGACATAGTCTTTGATGTGTACAAAAAATTCCAAATGCGGTCAAAAAGGGGGAAGGAAATAAGATGTATAGAAGAAATAAAACACCAGAAAATGGGGAAAGCGTATCTTTGTCACCCCAGCAACAAGACTGAGCATTTTCACATCCTTGCGGATAAGTTACTTGAAGCAAAGGCAACAAGCACAATCATCGTTGCAAAGGGAGAAGAAATCATTAGCAGTACACTAAAGTCGCTGGGTGATGGTTCCTCATGTTTCCATGAAGAAGCTGGCAGCCGAATATTTGTTCATACCATAAATGAAACAACTGATGGGGGCAAGTCTATAATCATCAAGACTAATGACACAGACGTGTTAGTCGTAGCAATATCTGTACTGTCATCTCTCCAGGAGCTAGGTGTTCAGGAAATGTGGATATCTTCTGGCCAAGGAACCCATAGGTGATGGATCCCGGTCCATGAGGTAGTTTCTGCAATAGGGCTGAAGAAAGCTAGAGGAATCCCCTACTTTCAGGGCAGTCACAGGATGTGACGTCGTGTCTGCCTTCCATGGGGAGGCTAGACCTGTTTGCCCTCAAGCAGAAGGCATATAACTGAATTCCACCAACATGCATGCAACCCCCAGAGAACATGCGAAGCGTGCAGCCTACCAGGCTGGCATCATCTGGGGCCAGGCAACTATTTGTAATCGAAACACGAGCAGTCCAACTGAATGGAGTTGAACACAGAAAGGAGAGGTATGGTAGATAACTTGGAAAACACTACACCGATTGCAGCAAGTTGTCTGGTACTGACTAAGTGTTCTTGTAAAATGGGTTTCAAAGGAAGATGTGAGTGCTCTTAGGCAGAGCTTCCCTGCACATCACTCTGCAGCTGATCATGTGAACAGTAATCCACATTTGGATCATGTAAATTGGATAATTACAAACGTTTCTAAGAAAAACATCCAATTTCAGGCAGCCACTTTGGCAGCTATCTTGGATTTTGAAGTAGCCAATCGGTAAGATTTGGTTAGTATACCTTTGGGAACAATTGTACCAAATTTGATGCTTGTACTATCATTTGCACGATGTTTCTGTTATCTGCCCTACTATATGTACGCCTATTTGTACAACTCCCACACCACCGGACCGACCATAACCAAACCTGGCATGTTGATGGTCCTCCCCTAGGGATAGTGCACACTAATTTTCAAGATTAATGTAAAAGGTTAAGGTCGATACTTTGCTAGTATTGAATAAAAAAAAGCAAAATTACAACCCTTAAATGTCACGTGACTAATTTAAAAATTGATATATTTGATCAGACTTATCAAAAGATATTGATATGATAGAGAGATGATTGTACTTACTTATTGTAAAATAATAATCTAACGAAATTAAATATGAAATGACTAAGATATAATTTAAAGAAATGACAAAATCACTATGTTACGTGTTACGTATATTATAGTATATCAGTATAATAAACAAGCAAATTTGTTGGACGTAAATTGAAACATGAAGCAGATAAACTATATATCAAAGATAATGCACACCCAATCTAAGTCTACCCAACCTCAAACTACCAATAAATCATCAAAGATATATCAGAATCAATAGAAAAAAGAATTAATAAAAACTTCTCTAACGATGGAATTTTTAATGGACACAAGGCTTTTTATAACAAAGTAATAAAATACAGCTACTATAAAAGAATTCATCAAATATGTTCAACTTGTTTCACTCAATAATAGATCTAAAAGAGACATAAATATTATTTGATTTATAGCTATATTAAATCAAATAGTCACAACCAGTTTGTGTCCAATATTATAAACTTACTTAACCTTCTTTCCTTTCTAATATGCTAGAGTGCCAAATATAATGCCTCCTATTTTTTATTCCCCCCCCGAATTGTATTATAAATAAACTTAAAATTCATGACCCAAAAGTTTCATCTCTCTATTGCAGATATTGCGAGACTGTATTAAAGCATCCCCTGTTATGGACGTGCGTTAGAAACAGAGATGCGTCATTAAATTCCCGGCAAAAGTGTATTGAAAATGATGGTGACTATATAGACACAAATTCTGGAGCACAAAGGTTGTTAGTTTTAATGGTATCAATCCTGTAATTCTCAACTTTTCGAGTTAAAATAGGAGGCTTTACATGTAGAATTCTTAATAAAATTATTATTAAAAATATTCTCAAATGTAATTGAAGTTGCTGTGGTGACTTAAAACTATAATAAAAACATAACTATTACATATTCATATATTAAAAACAGATTATATTTCAAATAATAAAACTTAAAAAATACCTTTAAATGTAATAATACAATAAATTGTCCATTACAATAAAAGTGTTTATCACACAAGCAAGCAAAATAAAAATTAGAGAACATACAAATGAAAATATGGTTTATATAGGCATTGCCAGAAATATATATTTAAAGAAAGACTTTACAACCACAAATATTCCTTTTAATAATATTACTTTTAAGGATATATAATTCTTGTGCCTACGATTTCTAGCATCCAAGCACAAATAATAAAACACCAAAGGTTAATTGAAAAATTATTGGGAAAAAACCCCCAAAAAACTAGCACTTGTAAATTCCTAATGTAACTTTTGCCTAAATGAAAAGCTTGATATAATTAGATTAAGTAATAGAACTTTTTAACGAAACCATAAAACTTTGATTGATTATAGGCATAGTAAGTCTTAGTAACCAGCATACCATCCTCTGACACTGTAAGACTCACATTTAATTTAGATAAAAATGTTATTGATAACTATGATCCCCGGAAAGGGATATATATCGTTTAAAATAGCTGAGCGATTTTGCTTCAGTTCGGATAATAAATCTGATAAGTCGTAATGCGGAACGAGTGTTATACTCGAAGCAGGAGTTCCTAGCTTAAGGCTTGCATTCCTTTTGACGTCTCTCTCAAATGCCTCTTCTGATCGGTATTTATGGCTCAGCCAGTCAATCGCAATATTGCAGGAGGAAATACCCGGGTGTATTTATATTCACTCCATCAATAACTATAATTTATGATCTCATTTATTAATCTAATATCTCTCTCCTATATATATATATATATATATATATATATATATATATATATATATATATATATATATTGATATTTATTTTATTCGTATTTTTATTATTGGAGTTATTATTATTTACATTACACTTCATGTAACCGTAGTATATCAATTGTCCTTATAATATTTATAATAATTATTTATAGTAGTATAGAAGTAAGTATAATATTTACTGATTCAATATGTAAAAGATCTTTTGAAAATAAATAGATCTGTTTAAGATTCGTAATCCAAATGCTGTCTTTCATTACTTATTTTTATTCGTAATTTCTTTCGCAATTCAGGTTTATTTTTGCTATCAGTCTTCAAAAATACACATATACTTTTATTTTTATATATTTATATATGTTTTACACGTTTCTTAAATATTTTACTTTTTAAATTTTATTTCGCAACGATATAACTAACTTTAAATTTAGCAACGCAGAGAGTTGAATATTTTAAATTATTTACGATTGAACTAACGATGTCTGAACTTTAATATGAGAGGCAGTTAACGGTAGATTACAACATACTTTATTAATCTAGTCAAGTGATTCATACGGATAATAATTTTGCATTTTTATTCAGTAAGAAAACTTAGAAAACGGACATATTTTCTTCAGGCTGAGGGAGCTGGTGATTATTAAAGCTATAACTGAAAAAATTCCTTAAATGTGTAGCCAATACATGATTGTATAAATTAAACTTTTATCACACACGCCCACGCATACACAAACACAAACACACACACACATACACACACATACACACACATATATATATCCATAATTTTGCAGTTGCAAAATATAACAGGATTTTGATCACTGGAATTTAATCACACACACACACACACGCACGCACACACACACACACACACACACACACACACACACACACACACACACACACTCTCTCTCTCTCTCTCTCTCTCTCTCTCTGTTTGGTTTGGTTGTTTTGTTTTACGGCATATCAACCCTTTTCGGGTTATTTAATGCCGAATCCAGTTACTTTGGAAACAGTTTTTTATGCTTCAATTTCTTTATATCTTCAAATATTTATGTGTAGAGTTTAATTTGGTTGTTTTACGGCATATCAACCTTTCTTAGGTTATTTATTGCCGAATCCAATTATTTTGGAAATATTATTCATGTTGCATTCAGTTATTTTGTAGAAGGTTTTTATTCTGCAACGTCTTTGTATTTTCAATCGCTAGTTTGTATTGTTTGGTTTGGTTGTTTTATAGTGGGTTTTATTGTTTTTGTTTCCTGTCCTGCAGAACATGAATGAGATGCAATGAGAGAAAAAAAAAGGGGGTTTCAGTATTAATGTTTTGCATATTTTAAGTTAGGAAACCAGTCAGTAAATGGAGGAGATAGAAAGAGAAAGCGGAAATGGGAAAAAGGAAAGGGGGGGGGAAGGTGAGTTGTTGTTTTTGTTTTTGGCTTTGCACAACATAATTAAGTTTTGCAAAATGAAGTAGAAAAACAAAAATGTATCAATGTTTGGTGTATTTCGTTTCAGGAAGCCAATACCTTCAGACAGCCTGATCTGATAGCACCAACTCTATCTGTACACACACACACACACACACACACACACACACACACACACACACACACACACACACACACACATACATACACACATACACTCCTGATAAAAAAATTTACAATCACTTAAAATTTTTTGAAAATATTTTAAGAATTGATTTTAAACTCCTTCCGAGGTTATGCAAAAAGCTGCATTCCAAACATTTAATTCAGAAATTTACATTTTTATAAAATGAGGCATTTTACACTTGATCCAAATTATATGACCAGGGGTATAAATTGTTTTTAGTTCAGTTACAGATTAGCAATCACTGTGTAAATATGTCACATGTCTAAAGCAAGCAAACTTACTGAGGTTGAACGTACTCGAATTCTAGATTTCCATACGCAAGATTTGTCACAGTGGGCGATCGAAGCTAAGGTAAATCGCAGTAAAACTGTGATTAGCAACTTTCTAAATAACATTGAGAATTATGGAAAAGCAAAATCCACTGGTAGGCCCTCCCCTCAAATTTCTTCTGCATTGAGTAGTAGTATAAGACGGGTTGTTGTGAAAGACAGGGAACTTTCTTCTGGTCAAATTAAGGCAGTCACAGACGCTAATTGCAGTCCAGTAACCATCAGTCGACACTTACGACAAAAAGGCATGGTAAATAAGAAGCGTAAACAAATTCCTCATCTTCTCCCACCTCACAAGTTGGACCGCTTAAGATTTAGTCCTGAATACCAAACATGGGACGTTGAGAAGTGAAAGAAAAAAATTCAATCTAGATGATCCTGAAGACTTCCAACGATATTGGCAAAACGAAAACGCGCCTCCTGAAATTTTGTCTAATGGTAGAGGATGCTTTTATTACAGAGGAACGATGGAGCTCCATGTGGTGCAAGGTCGTTAGATAGCAACCGGTTATGTTAGCATCCTACAAAAACTATTGTTGATAACGGAGCGCCATTGTTTGTGTGGGGATGGATGGTTATTCTACAGGATAGTGGTTCAATCCAAGCTGCACGCCATACTTTGATCTTTTTGCAAGAAAATGGGGCCCAGTTCTTGGGACAGCCTGCATGCTCACCGAACTTGAACCCAATTGAAAATATTTGGGGATGGATGACAAGAGATGTTTATCGAAATGGCAAACAATATTCAACAAAATATGAACTTTGTGAAGCTATCTTTAGAAGCTGGAGCAACATCCCCCGCATCTTGATGAAAACGCTTATTTTTAGCATGTCCCAAAGAATTTTTGAAGTCATCAAAACTAGTGGCGGTAGAAATCATTATTAAATTTGGTTGTTGAATGTTTCCATAAACTTTTCATATAATTTCGTATAATTTATACTCCTGGTCTTATAATTTTGATCAAGTGTAAAGTGCCTCATTTCATAAAAATGCAAATTTCTGAATTAAATATTTGGAATGTAGCTTTTTTCAGTAGCTTTTAGGTTGTAGTAATAGTAACTTTAAGCAAGAAGAGTTTACAATTTATTCTTAAAAAAGGTTTAAAGACTTTCACGTGATCTTAACTTTTTGATCAGGAGTATATATATATATATATATATATATATATATATATATTGTATAAAATTAGAAAAAAATCGGTACCGTCTGTTTCAAATCCAACACAACGGGGACCAGTCTTTGGCTTTTTGGACTCTCTTCTTCAGCCTCAGTTTATATCCGTCTCACTGAAAATAGTGACCGCACGCTGTGTAGAATATGGTTCTTTTTTTTTGCAATTCAGGATGTTATTTGATCGTTTATATTTTAGTTGTTATTTTTTTTATTTAAACATTAAGCTCTTATATTAAATTTCCTTATAATCGACCATTTTGCTGAGGTTCTCTCTCACGAACTCTACACAGGCATATATAGTTATACATATATACGAGTTTCATCGTATTCACAAAACATCATTACACACACACACACACACACACACACACACACATATATATATATATATATATATATATAATAGTAATACGTATAATATTTTCGAGTTATCGATACCTTACTTGTCATTTTTACATATAATTCTCATCCTTCAATCAACGACTAATGTACTGATCGATTCAGGTCCGGACTTCTTGATCAAGAAACGCAACGTGGAGAATGCATGGCCTGATCAGATTCGACATCATCGGTATTTTTTCAGGAGAGTGGAAACTTCGTTAAGACTGATATCCTAATAATACGGTGAAAAGAAGTATTCTCCTGGGATGCCAGTGGAAGCGTACGACGCTGACGATTACTGCTGCTGATAGCGATTGCCACGTAACACTCTGAACTTATCGGATAAAAATAAATCGCATTCGTCACAAGTGTCAGCCAACCAAACATGATAGGTGAGTCCGCGATGTAAGATTAATGTCTTCTTTACTAGAATGGGGTTTACCGTTTATTAAGACCCAAAGACCACTCGGAGATAAGACTTAATGAGTGTCAGTTAGCCGTTGGGACAACACCGATTATTGGAAATTATGGAACTTTGATAGTCTATTTAGGACAGCTCAACCGGCACTTGTTTATATTAGACTTGAAAACAAATATGTTATAGACAGCTTAGGAGCAATCCCGCGATACTGTGTTCCATAGACGGGCAGTTTTAGGAAAGATACTTTCATTATAGAATGTACGTTTAATTTTAGATACAGATACATAATAAAAGAAATTACGATGGAACATAGCCAGATAAGATTCAAGAGATATGTAGCAATTAGAACACACGAGTATTGAATCATCATTTATAGTGTTAGTTCGCCTGAAATAATGTTTTGTTATAAAAGTTTTTTTCATATTTAAATGTCCAAGATTCCAAAACAAAATATAATTACAATATTTTTATGTCCAACTTTCTTGATAAAAAAAATCTTGTCTTTCTTTCGCCCGGCTGGTTAACGTAATTTGTATTGAACATTTTCTTTTAAGCAGCGGTAATGTACTTCAAATGTTATCATGTGTCAGGGTTGATAATCAAATCCGCCAATTAAATTAGCAACGTACTTTTTTTTAGGTGAAAGCAACGATTGTTTCTTCATACGTTTATTGGACACCAGCTGTAAGAGGCGTTTTTGTGGCCATAACTTAGTTTGTTTTTTAGTTTCAATCTCCTTATAATTTTGTTTCAGTTGCGGATGGCCATCCTACCGGTTGCCAGACATCCACCCTCTATTTCTGACACGCTAACCGAAGGATCTTTAAAAAATTCTAACCGTTCATTTAAGTGAAATTGTTTGTATCCCTCTTGCACTTGGTTCACTGGATATATTTGCTGATAACTTTTTGAAATTTCGTTTTCATGAGTTTGATTGCTCCTATAATTACTGGAAGGATGAAGATCTTCCTAAAATTCCAGTTTCTTTTTATGTCGTACATAAGATCTTGGTATTTCTTTATCCTTTTCCTTTCAGCTCTGTTTAAGCCACCGGCATTAGGAACAATAACTTATACTAGGGTTGCTACTTTTTTCTTTCTTGTCAAATTTCACAATGCCAGATTTAAAAGCGTTTTCTAGGTACGCAGGTGTAGAATTGCGTAGTCATAGTGAATGGTGTATGATTATTTCCAACTGTTCTTTCTGGTGTATGTTCCCAGGAATGTATTGCAATGTTAATATTCGAGTCTCCCAATATTCGTCTGTTATATTGTTTGTGTCTTTCTCATGTACCAGCACTTATCAAGATGAAAAGCACATCAAGGACTACAGTTAATAAAATGAAATTATTGTCAGTTGAAAGATGTATAACCTAATGAGATGATTACGAAGATTGCTGGGCCGAATCAAATTCGAATATTTATTGGAACTGACCATAGCAGTGTTGTAGTATGCAGGTAAGCAGTTACATATTAAAGTATTCCACAGAAAGAAAAACTTAGCGAATAAGCCACGCTTGTGAAAATAGAGACTGAATCTAGGCACTTGGAGAAAGGAACGGAAGATTTTTCGTGGTGCTAAATAAAAAAAAACGATTTCTAGCTGTTAATGTTTTAGAATGGAAGACCTAAAGATGTGAACCCAGTTGAGTACATTCCATGGAAATAACGATGAAATAGAATAAGACAAACAACATCTCTTCTGTGAGAAAAACAAAAAAAAAAACAAGAAAACAAAACTAAACAAAAAAAAAACAACAACAAAAAACAACCCCCCCCAGAAAAAATGACTAAATTTTGGAATCGTTTTTGTATTCTCTCTAAGTAACAAAACGTTTTTAAGCGGCGCCTCTTTAAATGTGATGAGCGTACTCCATCTTGGGATCAATTCGACTTCTGTATATAAATATTTGAATCAGAAGTCTGATATCTTGAGCAGTAGAATGATCTAACCATTCTTACAACAATTTAAGCAATAGATTTAAGCAATAGAGTTCACTATGATATTGCGTTGTTAATTTTAGGGCACATAAACCCTTTCAGGGTAATTTAATAATGAAGATACTATAAAATACTTGTGTTTATTTTACGACCTATGAACCCGTTTCGGATTATTGTATATCAAAACACTATAAAATAGTTTGTCTCGCCTTTTTTATGACATATCAACCGTTTTAAGGTTATTTAATCTTGACACACAACAGAAATTGCTTATGTCTCTGCAGTATATGAACATTTTGGATCATTGTATATTGAAAAACCTTGTCTTTTTTATGGCATATCATGATGATTTAATATTGAAAACCAATAACGAAAATCTTTCGTCTATTTACTGCATATCAACTCTTTTTGGATGATTTAATATTGAAAACTAATAACAAAAATCTTTCGTTTATTTACAGCACATCAATTCTTTTTGGATGATTTAATATTGAAAACCAATAACAAAAATCTTTCGTTTATTTACAGCATATCAACTCTTTTTGGATGATTTAATATTGAAAACCAATAACAAAAATCTTTCGTTTATTTACAGCATATCAACTGTTTTTGGATGATTTAATATTGAAAACCAATAACAAAAATCTTTCGTCTATTTACAGCATATCAACTGTTTTTGGATGATTTAATATTGAAAACCAATAACAAAAATCTTTCGTTTATTTACAGCATATCAACTCTTTTTTGGATGATTTAATATTGAAAACCAATAACAAAAATCTTTCGTTTATTTACAGCATATCAACTGTTTTTGGACGATTTAATATTGAAAACCAATAACAAAAATCTTTCGTTTATTTACAGCACATCAACTCTTTTTTGGATGATTTAATATTGAAAACCAATAACAAAAATCTTTCGTCTATTCACAGCATATCAACTCTTTTTTGGTTATTTAATATTGAAAACCAATACCAAAAATCTTTCGTTTATTCACAGCATATCAACTGTTTTTGGATGATTTAATATTGAAAACCAATAACAAAAATCTTTCGTTTATTTACAGCATATCAACTGTTTTTGGATGATTTAATATTGAAAACCAATAACAAAAATCTTTCGTTTATTTACAGCACATCAACACTTTTTGGATGATTTAATATTGAAAACCAATAACAAAAATCTTTCGTCTATTCACAGCATATCAACTCTTTTTTGGATGATTTAATATTGAAAACCAATAACAAAAATCTTTTGTTTATCTACAGCATATCAACTGTTTTTGGATGATTTAATATTGAAAACCAATAACAAAAATCTTTCATCTATTCACAGCATATCAACTCTTTTTTGGATGATTTAATATTGAAAACCAATAACAAAAATCTTTCGTCTATTCACAGCATATCAACTCTTTTTTGGATGATTTAATATTGAAAACCAATAACAAAAATCTTTCGTCTATTCACAGCACATCAACTCTTTTTGGATGATTTAATATTGAAAACCAATAACAAAAATCTTTCGTTTATTTACAGCACATCAACACTTTTTGGATGATTTAATATTGAAAACCAATAACAAAAATCTTTCGTTTATTTACAGCACATCAACACTTTTTGGATGATTTAATATTGAAAACCAATAACAAAAATCTTTCGTTTATTTACAGCACATCAACACTTTTTGGATGATTTAATATTGAAAACCAATAACAAAAATCTTTCGTTTATTTACAGCACATCAACACTTTTTGGATGATTTAATATTGAAAACCAATAACAAAAATCTTTCGTCTATTTACAGCATATCAACTCTTTTTGGATGATTTAATATTGAAAACCAATAACAAAAATCTTTCGTTTATTTACAGCATATCAACTCTTTTTTGGATGATTTAATATTGAAAACCAATAACAAAAATCTTTCGTTTATTTACAGCACATCAACACTTTTTGGATGATTTAATATTGAAAACCAATAACAAAAATCTTTCGTTTATTTACAGCATATCAACTCTTTTTTGGATGATTTAATATTGAAAACCAATAACAAAAATCTTTCGTTTATTTACAGCACATCAACACTTTTTGGATGATTTAATATTGAAAACCAATAACAAAAATCTTTCGTCTATTCACAGCATATCAACTCTTTTTTGGATGATTTAATATTGAAAACCAATAACAAAAATCTTTTGTTTATCTACAGCATATCAACTCTTTTTGGATGATTTAATATTGAAAACCAATAACAAAAATCTTTCATCTATTCACAGCATATCAACTGTTTTTGGATGATTTAATATTGAAAACCAATAACAAAAATCTTTCGTCTATTTACAGCACATCAACTCTTTTTGGATGATTTAATATTGAAAACCAATAACAAAAATCTTTCATCTATTCACAGCATATCAACTCTTTTTTGGATGATTTAATATTGAAAACCAATAACAAAAATCTTTCGTCTATTTACAGCACATCAACTCTTTTTGGATGATTTAATATTGAAAACCAATAACAAAAATCTTTCATCTATTCACAGCATATCAACTCTTTTTTGGATGATTTAATATTGAAAACCAATAACAAAAATCTTTCATCTATTCACAGCATATCAACTCTTTTTGGATGATTTAATATTGAAAACCAATAACAAAAATCTTTCATCGATTCACAGCATATCAACTCTTTTTTTGTTATTTAATATTGAAAACCAATAACAAAAATCTTTCGTCTATTTACAGCATATCAACTCTTTTTGGATGATTTAATATTGAAAACCAATAACAAAAATCTTTCATCTATTCACAGCATATCAACTCTTTTTGGATGATTTAATATTGAACACCAATAACAAAAATCTTTCGTTTATTTACAGCATATCAACTCTTTTTTGGATGATTTAATATTGAAAACCAATAACAAAAATCTTTCGTCTATTTACAGCATATCAACTCTTTTTGGATGATTTAATATTGAAAACCAATAACAAAAATCTTTCGTTTATTTACAGCACATCAACTCTTTTTGGATGATTTAATATTGAAAACCAATAACAAAAATCTTTCGTCTATTCACAGCACATCAACTCTTTTTGGATGATTTAATATTGAAAACCAATAACAAAAATCTTTCGTTTATTTACAGCATATCAACTCTTTTTTGGATGATTTAATATTGAAAACCAATAACAAAAATCTTTTGTTTATCTACAGCATATCAACTCTTTTTGGATGATTTAATATTGAAAACCAATAACAAAAATCTTTCATCTATTCACAGCATATCAACTCTTTTTTTGTTATTTAATATTGAAAACCAATAACAAAAATCTTTCGTCTATTTACAGCATATCAACTCTTTTTGGATGATTTAATATTGAAAACCAATAACAAAAATCTTTTGTTTATCTACAGCATATCAACTCTTTTTGGATGATTTAATATTGAAAACCAATAACAAAAATCTTTCATCTATTCACAGCATATCAACTCTTTTTTGGATGATTTAATATTGAAAACCAATAACAAAAATCTTTCGTTTATTTACAGCACATCAACTCTTTTTGGATGATTTAATATTGAAAACCAATAACAAAAATCTTTCATCTATTCACAGCATATCAACTCTTTTTTGGATGATTTAATATTGAAAACCAATAACAAAAATCTTTCGTTTATTTACAGCACATCAATTCTTTTTGGATGATTTAATATTGAAAACCAATAACAAAAATCTTTCGTTTATTTACAGCATATCAACTCTTTTTGGATGATTTAATATTGAAAACCAATAACAAAAATCTTTTGTTTATCTACAGCATATCAACTCTTTTTGGATGATTTAATATTGAAAACCAATAACAAAAATCTTTCATCTATTCACAGCATATCAACTCTTTTTTTGTTATTTAATATTGAAAACCAATAACAAAAATCTTTCGTCTATTTACAGCATATCAACTCTTTTTGGATGATTTAATATTGAAAACCAATAACAAAAATCTTTCGTTTATTTACAGCATATCAACTCTTTTTTGGATGATTTAATATTGAAAACCAATAACAAAAATCTTTCGTTTATTTACAGCATATCAACTCTTTTTTGGATGATTTAATATTGAAAACCAATAACAAAAATCTTTCGTCTATTTACAGCATATCAACTCTTTTTGGATGATTTAATATTGAAAACCAATAACAAAAATCTTTCGTCTATTCACAGCATATCAACTCTTTTTTGGATGATTTAATATTGAAAACCAATAACAAAAATCTTTCGTTTATTTACAGCATATCAACTCTTTTTGGATGATTTAATATTGAAAACCAATAACAAAAATCTTTCGTCTATTCACAGCATATCAACTCTTTTTGGATGATTTAATATTGAAAACCAATAACAAAAATCTTTCGTTTATTTACAGCATATCAACTCTTTTTGGATGATTTAATATTGAAAACCAATAACAAAAATCTTTCGTCTATTCACAGCATATCAACTCTTTTTTTGTTATTTAATATTGAAAACCAATAACAAAAATCTTTCGTTTATTTACGGCATATCAACTCTTTTTGGATGATTTAATATTGAAAACCAATAACAAAAATCTTTCGTTTATTTACAGCATATCAACTCTTTTTTGGATGATTTAATATTGAAAACCAATAACAAAAATCTTTCGTTTATTTACAGCATATCAACTCTTTTTTGGATGATTTAATATTGAAAACCAATAACAAAAATCTTTCGTCTATTTACAGCATATCAACTCTTTTTGGATGATTTAATATTGAAAACCAATAACAAAAATCTTTCGTTTATTTACAGCATATCAACTGTTTTTGGATGATTTAATATTGAAAACCAATAACAAAAATCTTTCGTCTATTCACAGCATATCAACTCTTTTTTTGTTATTTAATATTGAAAACCAATAACAAAAATCTTTCGTTTATTTACGGCATATCAACTCTTTTTGGATGATTTAATATTGAAAACCAATAACAAAAATCTTTCGTTTATTTACAGCATATCAACTCTTTTTTGGATGATTTAATATTGAAAACCAAAAACAAAAATCTTTCGTTTATTTACAGCATATCAACTCTTTTTTGGATAATTTAATATTGAAAACCAATAACAAAAATCTTTCGTTTATTTACAGCATATCAACTCTTTTTGGATGATTTAATATTGAAAACCAATAACAAAAATCTTTCGTTTATTCACAGTATATCAACTCTTTTTTGGATGATTTAATATTGAAAACCAATAACAAAAATCTTTCGTTTATTTACAGCATATCAACTCTTTTTTGGATGATTTAATATTGAAAACCAATAACAAAAATCTTTCGTCTATTCACAGCATATCAACTCTTTTTGGATGATTTAATATTGAAAACCAATAACAAAAATCTTTCGTTTATTTACAGCATATCAACTGTTTTTGGATGATTTAATATTGAAAACCAATAAAAGATTTGTCTTGTTTTACAGCTTCTCAACTCTCTGGGAATTGATTAATCCTGAAACACTCTAAAAGTTTTGTCTAATCTGTTTCACGGCATAGCAACATTTCTTGTGTTATTAAATAATGAAACAATATTAAAGATTTGTTGTGTCTGCTTTACAGCATATCAACTGTTTTTGAATTATTTAATCTTAGAATATCATAAAAGATCTATCTGGTACGTTTTATGGTATCTACAATCTTTAGGGTTGTTCACATAAAACACCAAACATCTCTCTGCTGCAGTTATCGACTATGTGAGACTCTAAAACAGCAACTTCTGTCATGGACCTGCATCAGAAGCAGAGAGCCGTCAATAAATTCCTGGCACACGTGCATTGAGAATGGTGGTTACTATGCAGAAAGATAAATTCTGAAGCACAAAAGGTCGCTCGTTTTAATGGCACTACTCTCGTCTTCGTTGCTATTCAATATTTTGAGTTAAAAAGTATAGAACCTTATTTTTGGAACGGCTTTCGTAGTGTTATGTAATGGGTGGTATTAAGATTACGTATGTATTACTCTTTGGTGTTTACTGTTCGTATTAGGAAGAGTCTTAGTGTTTTCATGTGTGTGATCATGTTGTTGGATGCTGTAAGATGCTAGATATTATGAATATATATATATATATATATATATATATATATATATATATATATTCATTGTGAGTGTTCATATGTCTTAGAATGTTCATGTTTGTGGAGATAGCATATTGGAGACATAAATAGGGTATATATAAAGAGAGAGAGACAGTTCTTATATAGAACGAGACAGACAGATACATAC
This sequence comes from Euprymna scolopes, assembly GCF_053919585.1. Lineage (NCBI taxonomy): Eukaryota > Metazoa > Mollusca > Cephalopoda > Sepiida > Sepiolidae > Euprymna > Euprymna scolopes. Next base: position 38,393,818 of record NC_136487.1, read on the forward strand.
TACTACAAGAGCACCAAGCCTGTAATTCAACTAGAAGAGATTTTTTAATATCTTGATAGATAGACTGAGAGTGCGTTTGACATTTACGTTTGACAGTTGTACATATAATATAAACACGTTACCTTTCTCGTTGTAATGATGAACACAGAAAGACGGCAGTTATAAAAAACATGATGATCATTTATTCTTCGACTGCTCGGAAATGATTCTGTATTTCAGGGATTCAAAGTTGTTACATGGTTATCTCTAAAATCCTCTCGCTTCCAGAGGGTGCCTTGACTCTAACGGAGAATCAGTCTGCTCCTTTGCTTCTTTGATCTGACTTCCTTCTCTGGCTTCTTCTAACTGACTGATTCTGATTATCACTTATCTAACTAAATTCATAACTCATGACGTCATTGCATGCCGGAGCACGTGTATATGAGACCCATGGCATGAATCCTTCTCTAACCTAATTGTACGTAACTCACTTTAAATAACATTTTCTATTCTCTTTGTTTCATAAAGGAATTTAACCTATTTATTAATTCTTTAACCCATATTTCTATTATGTTTACTTTCTTAGAATGTAAATAGTTTCCATCCAAATTGTATTTATTAAATATTTTAACAGAATCAACAATTTAACTGGGCATTCCGTTTATAATAACATTCTGTGTTTATTTTAACTTATGATTGGAATTCTCAATTCCAAGTCTAGCTTCGCAAGTTCGAATCCTTGACTATTCTATTTCATATTTACATTTAACTAATTTCCTTTTTTTTACTTACATGAAAAGGGGACAGCCCTTATCATGTAACAGTAGTAAATGAATCTAATAAATATATTTGGCAGAATCATATGCACACAAAATTGTTGACTCTCTTGTTTGGAATAAAGTTTTCTATTTAAAATATATAAATACGAGAAGCATCTTACGAAAAAAAAACGACAAAAAACAAAAAACGAAACAAACTGAGCAAAACAAAAATATATACACGGAACACTTCCTTTATAAACCGCCATAACATTATACCTATCTTCCTTGATAATATTATAGTTTACAAATTTAAATGATTCCAAGTTATTATTAACTACATCAAATTTAATAATTCCAAGTTATTAACTACATCAAATTTAATAATTCCAAGTTATTAACTACATCAAATTTAATAATTCCAAGTTATTATTAACTACACAAACAAAACTATGAAACAAACAATAAAAACATTTACTTAATCACCCGTAGCAAGAATATTTAGTGTTCCATGCAATAATTGCAATCATTTAAATGTTGATGGAACTGTTAAGAAAATATGTATGAAAATAAAAATTCTCTAAATGCATTCTTCTCTCATACATTAAAACGTGATCATTCTTTAAATTTTTAACAAGCTACACTTTAAGACTTTAAGAAGCAAATATTAACCGGATAGAAGTGGAATTTAGACCCAGGCTAGCTGTGTTAAATCACATTCCCAAAAAAAATTTGTAAGAAACATCGATATTAAAAAATCAAATCAAATCATTCTACTTCATAAAATCTCACATATTTTTGAATTTTAGTGTTTACTTTTCATTTTAGAAAAGATACTGAAAACCTACTTTCCACGCCGTAGAGATTCAACGATTTTTTGATATGAAGATAGCGGTTTCAATCCTACCCAAAGCCGACCAGATGTTTACTTGGCCAAAACGTGGTGAGACGACAACAACTACGGATGGCAGTGATTGCTAAGAATGCAGTTGGGAGATTCGAAGTTACTATCCGTTGCGGTTACCACCTGACGAAGGCCAGAGGAATAGTTGGCCGAAACGTCGTTAAAAACAACAACCAATAAAGATGAAAACAACAAAGATGAGAATAATAGTCCAAAATAAATTAATATATATAATGCTCATCTCAAAAATGAATTCCAATTAAGGAATAATATATATATTAGTATTAGTTATTTTTTTTTTATTTAAAAGCAACTATTATTCATTGTCTGAAATTTACATCGAAGTATATATATATATATATATATATATATATATATATATATATATATATATATATATATTGTCATGGATGGCCACCTAAACATTATGTATTTTTCCTTAGTGTGTTAGCGATAGAATAAATGCTAATATTTGTTTAAACTGAGGGAAAGTCCACCAATTCATTTTTTAAAATCCTGCTACTAAAATCGGTATGAAGGGAGGAAATCTACCATACTTATTTCTATGTACTTGCTTCCCCACGATGCCAGAGTTGAACAAAAGGTCGGTTTTTGATGTTGGTAAATCCAGATCTGTAGAAAGGGGAACTTTGGATGTGAACGAAAGTGGAAATCGCTCCAGTCATAAAGGATGTCTCCTCCACTAACCGTGGCCAGAAGAAGTGAAGTGTAGCATCAGAACAGATACTACACTAGGATCCGGTCAGGAAAGCCGAGGATTCAGCTATTGGAAGTATTTCATCAGCCACGAAATAGGAGAAAAAAAGGATTTCGTGGGATCTATTTTTAGATTGAAACTCGAAGCATAGAAAAAAGCAGAAGGAGGGGAAAAATAAAAATAAAAATAAAACAAAGACAAAAAAAAACCTCTTCCTTTATCCATTTCTAGTAGAGTCCAGTCTCATTTCTCTGTATCTCTCGAGAAGCCATGATGTGGAAACGGAGACGAAAAAATATATTAGAAACTGAAAACGAGTAGCAAATAACAGCGCATAATGACAGATACGTCGTGAAAAGGATATGATACTATAAAGACAAACTCCCCGTTTATGTTTAACGTTTTTCTTCTCTCTATAATAACCCCCCCTCTCAGACTGAATACGTTGTGAACAAGATATAGAAACCGTCCCCCCTTAAAAACTGTGGGTTGATGTTTGAACTATTCTGATTTCTTTATAACAGACTGAAAACCAAATCTTTTGTGTTATTGCATAATTTCCAGTTACGCTATTATTTTCTTCTTTCATTTTAGCACTTTCGTTCAGTGCGTAGTTGTTAGAAATATCCCACACCCCATAATTTGAATGTTTTCTTTTCTTGAATTTTTCCCCCATCTGTTAATAAAATTATTTTGCATTGTTTGAATTGTGTTAACTTTGTGATATCTGGCACTCGCTGTGTCCAGCCATTTTTATTTTTGCGTCCCTTTTGTCTCATAAAAATTAATCCACGTAGCTTATTTCGACCTTTCTGTATAGAAAAGAAATCTGTACCCTAATAGGACCTAAACACGAAAAATTGTCCGCATGAAATAAATATTTTATAAAAGAATCTTTGTCTCCTTTTTTTTGTTTTGTTTTCATATCTCCCTCCATATCTTCAAGCGGGGACGGCATACGTGACAGTATATACTCTGATGTATGCATTGGCCAACTACACTTTTGTTATAGAATTCGCTCAATTTGAAATAACTTCTCTAAATATCATTGATATATTCCGCTTATGTTGTGAAATTAAACCATGCGTTTTAGTGGATTCGTCACCCGGATAAATTCAACCCGATAACTGATTTCTCACCCAATAAAAAAGGACCGTTTTCAATCCTCACCCCCTGTTCGAAATTACCATTTTCACAAGTGGTAATTTTCGTTTGTAGTTTGATCGGTGCCATTATATCATTTAATTTGGTGGGCTTTTCTTTGCGATCATTGCATATCATATGATTGTTTGGAAGTATAGATTAATGTAAAACGCTCATCAGAACGCAGAGAATAAAATAGACAAAATAGCGACCCATATTGAAATCCAATTAGCCAAAAGATTGGCGTCTATTTAACTAACGAATTATACTGTCGAGTTATTTTGGGTCATTTTATTGTGTTTTCATTAATGTCAATATAATTGAAATTTGAGTTGAAATATGGCGGCAAAACGTGTCAGCCATTTAGTAATTAACAGAGTTATAGAATCATTATTAATCCGTGGTTCCAAATTGAACTAAGATAAAGAAATTTAATATATGAAGCACAGTTATCTGTTTGTGTCTGTGTATCAACCTAAACGTCATAAACTACACAAGACACTAATAGATATGTTACAACGTAGTCTCAAACAAAATATGAACACATTTCTAATTGTTGAATGGAAAAATAGTCATGGAAGGTTTGTTTACACTTGTTAAAATTGTCTTTTATAGTTAAGATCAATACGTTTTGAATTGAATCTTTGGCGATCGGGCGAGCCATCTTAAAATAGCATGGATAATGATAACATACATAACCTATAATTGCCGTAACGTATTTTTATAAACATTATACCCTCCGGGGTTAGACACTTCGTCTAGTATATATATATATATATATATATATATATATATATATATATATATATATAAAATAATTAAATTCATGCAAAATTACTGAGCTCCCACGCAATCCTCCCATAATAGCCACTAATATTTCGTCTTCAAGTTATCCTTCTTCCCATCCTCCATCTGATATAATTACTAATCCAATACACCACTCGAGTAGCCCTCCATCTACAATCATACAACTAGCAATAATAATAATAATAATGATAATAATAATAATAATAATAATGAGAATAATAATATTTCTCCTAACAGCCATCCTAATACTAATAACACTCATTATCCCCTCCAAAACAGTCGTCGTACTATCATTGTCCCACCATTTCGTAAACACAATGAACAAAAGTAAAATTATTTAACTAATACAAATCAGCAAATTAATATTAATACCAGACCTCGAGCTTTTAATAAAGTACATACATATATCGGCGCTACTTCAACATTAATTAAGAAAAGAATATCAAACCACATTTCTTTTTTTAACAACCATAATTCTAACAATAACAAGGAACTTCTCTAAGCACTTTAATTAAAAAACTTAACTCTATTAATACCCCCTTCTCAATCAAATGGATCATCATAAAAAAGTTAAGTCTTATACTCCAGGCTGTAAGTCATGTCGTCTTTGCACAACCGAAACTAAAACTATAATTACTTCCCCCCAAAGTAGCAACATAATAAATTCTAAAAATGAACTGATCTCTTTCTGTAAACATAAGTCCAAATTTAATTATGGTAATTTTGAAATTACATAGCTATTACTTTAATTTTTAATTTTTCTTTAATATTATCGCTTTTTTTCTGCATACTTTCTTAATACTTTATGACTTAATCCTTTATTTTAATTCTATATTTCTTCTTTGCTTGGCCGGTTTTTTTTTATCTGCAATTTAGTTTTAGTCTTTAAATATTCTTATCTATCAAATATATCAATCTACCTACACATTCATATCCTGTATATATATTTATTTATATTTTACCATATGCATTTACTTACATACTTACTTGCTTTATCCGGAATTTGCAAATACCGGCCATCCTCTCCCCTTAAAAATGTTTTATTTTTTGTTTTATTTTTTATTTTTACTTATTTTTATTTACTAATTAATTAATTAATTTTTTCCATTTACTGTCTTGCTGACATTTTCTTAAGTAATAACCTGTACATTTCAGTTGACCTCTTTTTTGCCCTATATTTTTCGCGCCTTTTAACGTCATCTTGTCTGGGTCATTTTGACATTTGATTTTCTATTTTATATTTAATTCTATCACCATTTAATCCTTTTTCTTCTTCACTGATTTTTCTTAATTACACTTTGTCTCAGCAGCCGTGTTAAATGCATATCTTATTTTTCTTTTATTAATATTATTGGACTTTTTCCCCTTTTCCTTGTACATATTTGTGAATTATTCCACGGATTTCGCCCCTTTTGGATTATTTTGGACCATCTTCCAATTACGCGATTTCCTTGGATTTTACTTGTGCGAATGGAAATTTAATTAACTTTCTTGGATTTACATTTTTGGATTTTACCGTCATTGGATACTTTACCTTTCAACAGACTATCCATTCACGTGAAATCACCTTTTTTCACTATATTCCCTCTGCTTCACTTTTTGTTATCAAGTAAGACTTTTGACTTACTTGCAGTTTCATCAAATACTTTTGTATGCAAAATCCGATCCCGCATTTTGCTAAATCCTACCCTCTGATGAGAAGGAAAGTATTTCTTCGAAACTCCGCGGATTAAGGGCTATCCACTTATTAAGTGTTTCCTTTTCAGATTAAATATGTTTTAACTCATTTCAAAGTGTTTTTAACACGTTTTATTAACTATTTCCTCTTATATATATAATATAAAGCTACATAATATAAATATATATAATATAAAGCTGAACGTCTGTGCGTGTGTCTGGTCAGGAATAGGCTTCTATATGGTTGACTTATAGAAAACTGATCACATATAATGATAGAAGATATATCGAGACACAGGAATGGGTATGTTTGATCTGGCATAATGATGATTCATTTAAATTGTGGGGTGTGCGTACGCGCCTAGTCCACAAAGTATGGGAAATAAAAAAAAAATTAAAAAAAAAAACGTTTACAAGTGTTTTTGATATAGATGTACATAATAATACTTTGATAAGTATGTTTTAACTTAAATAGGGATGGTATAATAAAATTTTAGGGTCTGCATCCTCGCCTAGAATGGAAAAAGGCACAAACTTTAATAAAGACTTTTCATCATCTGCGTAAGTATACTTT
>NC_136487.1:38405377-38445377 GCF_053919585.1 Euprymna scolopes
TGAGTAAATAATAATAATATTCTAGACCAGACAATGTGATGATACCAGTCTTGGCTGGTGCAATACAAAATACCGTGTAGGATCAAGAAGGATGGAAAGAATGAGGGGGGATAAGCACCAACCAAGCCTCCACTGGAAAGGTTAGGAAAGTACTTGAGAAGACTTATTACCTCTTAGATCCCAAGGTCGTTACCAACAAAGCTGAGGCAACTTATATATATTTTTTGTCATTTATTTGCATTTAAGCTGAGGCCAGTTGGAAGAAATTTAAATTTGGCTCCCCCTCCCCCTCCGTTCCTCACACATATAAAATCACTTAATGCAAGCGAGGAAAACAGGATTTCGAAAACTGGAACTTGTTAAATATGATATTACATATACATGAAAAGCTTGCGAAGCTGCTGCGTAGAAGGTGAGTTCCCTCTATCGTGCTAGAAAAATATTCATACCCGAGAGTAACCTGTACCTCTACAAAGCCACTATTCGCCCATACATGGAGTATTGTCGTCACATCTGGGCTGGCGCATTTACCGCTAATTTCTCTCTCTCTTTGATAGAGTCCGAATAGTCTCCGATTTAATAGGTCTCGCTTTGTGAAATAAGCTCCAAACCATCGTCGCAGTCTTCTGCCTGTTTTACAAGTATTTTAACGGAATGTGCTCTGATGAACTCATTGTACTTGTTCCCCCTCCACGTACATACCCCCGAAAAATCTGTTTAGCAAAAACAAACAAAAAAAAAGATCACATCCCTTCACTGTTGAGGTCTCTAAATGCCAAAAAGATTTCTACTCTAATAGTTTCTTCCCTCGAACAGCTAGACTTTGGAATTCCCTTCCCGATACCTGCTTCCATGAGTGTACTGGTATGCAGAAGTTTAAATATAACGTAAACCAACATCTTGTTTATCATTCCTAAGCATGGTCTCCAATAATAGTCCCTTAGGTCCAAGAAGCGATGTGCCTTGTTTGGGACCAACGTGAATAAAAAAAAAATACTAACGTGTTTATATTGCCTCGGCGCTCACGTTTCTATGTAAATAATAGAGGGGGACCAACTTTTCTTTTATTTCAGTAAAAACTAAGAAGAGATTTTCTGCCACTCTTCATGAACATTTGTGCGTTTTCACCCTTTTTCCTAGATTGGACCACAAAGTTTCAATAGCGATTTAGGTCTTTGGATTGATGAGTCCATTTCATTACTGTAATTCTTTTTTTCTCAAATCAACCTATTGAAAATTTTGACGTATGGCATAGGGTATTGTCTTTGTTGGAAGATTACATCACTTGGAGTGTTATTATTGAATATTTTAGTCAAACCTGGTCCAACATATCAGTATGAATTGTGGAGTTCATTCTGCCCTCACATGTGTACAACAGTTCAGTCATGCAGACGCAAATCGTTACGCTTACTTCTCCTAATTTGACAGTTGAAACCACACAATCAGGATGAAATGTCTCTCCTTTCCTACGGTGAACATAAACCGCTCGAACGGTGACAAAAATCTGATGAAAAAATGAAAATGTGCAACAATTTTTTAACAGATGTTATGGATGTGTATTCACATAAAAATTTCAATTGTTCTTTTCAAAGTTTAGAAAAAAAAACTGCTAACTGACCTTAAAGTTACTTTATTTTGGCCAAATTATCAGGTGTCCAATTTTCATGCTCTTTTTTTCAAATTCCAGTCGTTTTTTTCTGTTGGCCTGAGACAAGTATGGCCTCTTCCTTGCTTTGCATCTTTTTAATCCCGCTTCTTATAAAACCTTTCTCCCACTGTTCGAGTTGATATTTTTTTGTTTAAGCAGCAAGCTCTGAATAACTTTTCTCCCTATCTGCAAGGGATACTCTTTTCAAAGATCTGCCTTCCCTGGCGGTTATAGACTTCTTACGGCCTAGTCCTTTTCTGTTTTTGAAAGACTTTGTATCCCTGTAATATTTAATCGTTGTTTGAAACCCCTTCCTTGAACATTCCATTTTCCTGGAAATTTCTACCTGAGAATCATTCAGCAAATAAAACAACATTTTGCGCCCATTATAATCTCTGAAATCTGCTTCCTTGGGGAACATTTTCAAGTAAACATGCCATTATAGCATTGGTAAGGATAAAATATTTCCAGAAAAATAAAAAAAACAACTTTTAATTTGCGCTATAACTGTGACAGGATCACAGGTAAACTAAACCTGTGACATACACCAAAGATGAATTATGATAAATACTAATGATTAAACCCGTGGGACTCAGAAGAAAGATCTGAGTGCTCTAATCAGCAGATGCTCTCCGCATCCTGCGAATGTTAGTTCCTCTTCTAATTTCAGGAATAAGCATACAGATAAAAACCAAATAAGTAACCTACTTCCAGGAACGACACCAGCAATACCAGAAAACAGAGAGACTTCAGAAAATGAATTAAAAATATATATGGACAACTCTAGATAGACCCTCAATAGAAGCTGATTGTCAGGACTGAAACTAATAGAAAACGGACAAAAGATAATTTGCGTAACAGATAAAGAAATACCTATTAGTGAAAACCCACATAAGTAGAAGACTGTCAAGACTTTAACACTGAAAGTGAACCGACTGAAGAAAGGGAAATCACATAACTCGTTGAAAAAGAAGCAAGAGAAGTTAAAGATATCAAACAGTTAATGTATGAGGATAGAATAAAACTACTGTTATAAAAAAACAGAGAAATATATATTAGAAACAGAGCAGATGAACAGGCGTCTCTCATCTGTTTCGATAAATACTATCATAGATCTAACCAATTTAATATTTAAACCAGTAAGCAGGAAACTAAAAACAAAAATTGACAAAAACAGTCTACAAAACTTTGATGGGAATTAAGACTAGCAACCCAGAGAACCAAAGTTGAAATAGAACGAAAGAAAACAGGAAATTGTGGAAAGACTCAATAAGAAACATGAAGAACTAAAACAAAAGATAGAAACAAAAGAAGGAAAATTTAGATGATACAAACACAAATCGGAACAGTGCAAACAAAACAGGACCTTTTAAACCAATGAAAAGCAATTTTATCAAAACGTGAACGGATGAATAACAAGAATGGAACAACCGGACTCAACAGATAGACTGGTACAAAGTCTAGAAGATGTACCCGCAAAAGAGAAGTACCAGAATGGATAACCAAAGAAAGAACTACGTTAATACAAAAAGACACTCAAAAAGAAATGAGCCCAAGCAATCATAGGTTAATAACCCATGGAAAATCTATAACACTCGTGGACTAAGGAAAGTGGCTGAGGAACGAAAATATGTCGGAAGAAAAAAAGGAGACATATGACTTATGTATAGATCAAAACATCTTGAAAGAGGTAAAATGCAGGAAAAAAACATAGCGTGGATTGATTACAATTAATCCCATGAAAATATATTTCAAGCATTGACACTCGAATGCCAAAGTGAACATTGTTAATAACTCAATGGAAACATGGAGATTGGAACTGACAGTTGAAGGATAACACTTGAATGAGATAAGAATACAAAGAGACTCAAGATACTCCAAGGAGACTCGATATTAGTAGTACTGTTTATCAAAAATTAAAACGGAAAGAAGATTGGAAAAGAGTCCTTATGAGCCGTTCCACTTAAGTCAACAAATTTATGGAATTTCCATTACTAACGATTACTATATTGTCCAATTGACTACTGTACACTCTTAACATTTATCCTCGAGTGGTCTCTGGGCCTTGATAAGTGGTGATGTCTATGTAAAAAAAAGAAAAAAAGGAAAATCTTAGAAACGAACCTATGGCGTAAAAATATATTTAAAGAAATAAACACCTTGCCAGTACTGCTAATGAGATAATTTGACCATTCATACACTGGACTTAAGAAGAAATTAGACGTCTTGATCAAGAGACGAGGAAACTAATGACAGTGCACGTTGCACCACACGAAAAATACGGTACTGAACAAATACACGTGAAAAGGGGGAATGGGACTGATAAATGTCAAAGATTGTATAGAAGGCGTAAAAAGGACTTGGAAAAATACATGGACCAGAACACACAAAGATTAATTACTGAAGCGAGAGACACCATCCAAAAAAAAAAAAAAAAACGATACAGGAAACGATGTTGGCCAAATCTACGTGAAAAGGAAAAACGATGGGAAGGGACTGATTTATATAAAAGACTGTGTGAAAAAAAAGAACTAGAAAAATACATAATGCAGAACATTGAAAGGATAATTATGGCAACGAGAGACGTAAAAAATCAACAAAACAGAAAACAGAGAGACAAAGGAATAGACGAGAAAAGAAAAATGGGAAGAGAAAAAAATACACGGAAGATTCATAAGAATGACAAAAGATGAGAATAACGAAAACACTTGGACATGGATGAGAAAAGGACAGACAAACCGAGAAACTGAATCCCTAATAACTGCAGCGCAAGATAACTCAATAAGAACCAACCACATCAAAGCAATAATCGACAAAACACAAGAAAACAGCAAATGCAGACTATCTGGACAAAGAAACGAAACTATAAACCATATAGTAAGCGAATGCAGCAAACTGACCCAAAAGGAATACAAGAATAGGCACGACTAAGTGGGGAGGGCAGTACACTGGAAATTATGTAAACAACTGCATCTCGAACGCACAGACAAATGGTACAAGCATAATCCGGTAATAGTCTTTGAAAACAAGAATCACAAAATCCTATGGGACATAGACTTACAAACAGATAAACCCATCCAAGCAAGAAGACCGGATGAAATAATAAACAAGAAAAAAAGTCCTATCAAACAGGGTGAATATCGAAGAAAATGAGAAACGGAGTAAATACACAGAGCTAGCCAGAGAGCTAAAAGGGCTATGGATGATCAAGAAAATCAAGATAATACCTATAATTATAGGAGCACTAGGAACAATTCCGAAAAACTTTGGAAAAAGAATGAGAGAAATTGGAATAAGAGGAATGACTAGAAAGATACAACGAATAACAATAATGAAAACAACTGAGATATTAAGGAAAACCCTTGAATGCGGAGACTAGTACATATGAGCCACATGCGCGGGCCAGACAAACTGCTGCAGAGGCAAAAGATGAAGAAGCGTTACATGGAAACAAGAACATTGAAACTGCATATCTGAAAATTCTCTATCCCCTTTCCAATCCTCCCATTGCCCCATCACCGTTTTTCCAAAAGAGTGATGCCAAATAGCCGAGAAAGGCCAAGTACAATGAAAAGACCGAGGAGAGAGCACTGACCAGACCTCCGCTGGACAAGTGCGAAGAGAACTGGCACTGTGGGGAAGCTTATTGCCACTCAAATTACAGTGGAGACCAATGGCCGCTGCCAGCGAGAAATCAATCTTAATCGGCTGTTACGATAACGCAAATTCATTTGCAAATGTTATCGAATGTAGTTGAGAACAATGGAAATCTGGGGAAACGAGTTGTCACCCAGCATCCTGGGAATATCACATGTAGTTTTCAAGGAGAGATGACCTGTGTGAAAGCTTCTTGTGAGCCAATAATAATAATAAATTATAAAAAATAATACGTATATAATATTAAAATATAAAGAATATAAACTATGAAGAAAATTATACTATAAACATATATGTAATTTACACATACTACAAACATTGAACTATGAATTGAAATATAAATTAAAAACAAATGAATGAAAAAAAGGACATACGATAAAATGAAAATAATGAAATAAAAAAAGTATAGAAAAAATAATATTTACATACAATTACACTATGATAAACTGTCATAACCGATCTCCCAGTTAACTGAAGCAAATAATTAATATCCAATGCTGAATTTCGTCTTTGTTTTCCGAAACAAGTCTTGTTAAGTTCGATTTGGGCAAGGCTCCAAATTGAAGGGAAACAATTAACACTTCCAGTCATAGTTTGATATTTTGCGATTTCGCTCGATTCCACCACTCAACAGTATGTAACGTTTATCGGAATGAAATAACTAAATAGAAATTGGAAATGTCTGATGACATTTCTGAGTTAGACAAAGTATCCGGTTGATTGTCCCATAATTATCTCGACAAGAATAATTGAAAAGTTTCCAAGAGACAAAGTTTATTTATACAATGTGATCTCTTCGAATTACGTAGAGATTTCTGCACAATTCCATTCAATAAATTTTGCAAAAAGTATAACAGGCATGTTTCGATTGCCATGGCGAGAAAGAGTCGTAATGTAATAGAGCATGGATGAGCGTATGGCAGTAGCAGCTATACGACAGCCAACGTATGCAAATGACCAAGCCGTGTGCGAAGTAACTTCCCAAGAAGGAAGAAGGAAAGAAAAGAGTATAAAAAGAAAAACGTTTCCCGAGAAGGAGAGAGCTAGACATGTTACACACGTGGCCTGAGAGCAATAGGAAAAGACGCGTTTTAAACATGGCAAGACAAATACACCATCAACGCTCTGATCCCCATCTGGCATCAATTGGGATGGATGGCTCTCGTCTGAGAGAGGCCCCGTGTTTTGACAAGCTTCTGGGTTTGACCTTTACTCCTGATCTGAAATGGAACACGTACATCAAGTCTGTTGCCAAGGTCGCTGGAAAGATGGTGGGATCCTTCTACCGCTCCAGAAGATATCTCACTACTGATGCAATTCTCTATCTATATAAAAGCCAAGTACGTTCAAGGATGGAATACTGCTGCCATATCTGGGCAGGAGCTGCTAAAAACAGCCTATCCTGCCTTGGCAGAGTACAAAATAGACTTCGTGACTTAGTGGGGGATGCCCTTTTCTCTACCCGGCAACCTCTCTCCCACAGAAGAGACGTTGCGAGCCTATCCTTGTTTTATCGTTATTTCCATGGCAGGTGCTCGTCTGAACTCCAATCTCTGGCCCCCCCTCGCCAATCTTTCACGAAAAACACACGTCTAGCCGAATCCACTGTGAAAAATTTCCCCCACTCTTTATCTGTGCCTAAATCCAAACGTGGATTCCTTGAACAAAGCTTCTTTCTTAGAACTGATCGCCTGTGGAACTCTGTTACGTCTGCCTGCTTCCCACCTGACTACAACTTGGATGTGTTGAAGTCCAACGTTAACAAATTCCTAATGAACCGCCCCCTTAAGTAAACACTTCATCAAATCTCCACACTAACGTAATGTACTTGCAATAATCCTTATCCCTGAGTGGCTTCCGGGCCTTGATAAGTGGTGACCACTGTGTAAAAAAAAGCAAAAAGAGTACCACGTATTCGACACAGCAAAGTCTGTTAAGCACACTGAAGTACGAAAAGACTTTTGAACAAAAGACAAGGCTTCATTCTGGAAGTATATGTAAATAAATGTGTATTGTTTCAACTGAAATGAAAGTGAGTCGAATTCTTTCCTTGTCTTTGTTTCCTTGCGACTGTCGGCACACTACGTGTGGGTCCCAACTGTCTACCTGTAACGACTACGTTACAGTAGAAATTTACTCAGAGGAGGATACTGTAGCTCTCGTCATCTGTCTAGTTTCGTCTTAAATTGCTACGTCGTTATCGCATCTCTATCTCTGTCTCTACTATTATATAAAATGAACTGTGTGTGTGTGTATGAATTCGTTTCATTTGGACTCGGAAACGGCTTGGTCGATTTTTATGAAATTTCACATGAAGGTATTTTATGTACATGCCAGTGTTCTTATATATATTTTGCATTGGAATGTCTTCGATAAGAATCGATAATCAATAACCGAAATAATCCGATGAAATAAGGAACAGGCGATTTTGATTAAAGTTACCTTACACATCCTAAAATCATGCGTGCATTTGAGAGGTTTTATCACCACACAAGCCGAATGCCCAGACTTATAAAATCAACAGTAGATGACTAGTTTGCAGTTTGGAGACGAAAGTGTTTTTGAGATAAGTGATTTCTATACTAATTCGCACTTTTTATTTTTAGATTCAATTATTAATAACTACATTTTATTTCAGTATTTAATTTATGTATTTCTGTTGTATTAAATGCTACCTTTTTTTCTCGTCCATAAATTTGATCTTAAATATTGTATAATCAATCCATTATATTATCATTTTCAGTCCCCCACCCCTAATTTCTGGCTTCCATCTTATCTCGCAATTACTTATAACGTCACCAACTAACTTCCGCGGACCCCCCCCCATCCACTTTTCTTTTATATCGTAAGTTTCTTAAAACGTGACTAGTTAAAGTTCAGAATAAAATCACGCTTTTCTTTTAACGGTTAATTTAAAAAAAAAATCTTCTGAACGCTATTAAAAGTTAAATTCTTCACTAGTTTGCAGTTTGGAGACGGAAGTGTTTATGAGATAAGTGATTTCTATACTAATTCGCACTTTTTATTTTTAGATTCAAATATTAATAACTACATTTTATTTCAGTATTTAATTTATGTATTTCTGTTGTATTAAATGCTACCTTTTTTTCTCGTCCATAAATGTTTATTTATCTACCGAGTTGACTGCAAAAATAGATTACCTAATTGTACTCATTTTTAGTTCGTGAGAGGGGAATCTATCATCATACTTTCCCTTAAACACGTCTGTTGGACTTTTATTAAGTAGAATACTTAATAATTTTTTTTTTAATGGAGAGTAGAAAACGCATTGTGGATGCGTTATCGGCAGCTCCTGTTAGTCTCGCTTCTTCTTATTTGTCCCTCAGTCCTCATTTTTTAATGAGTGATTTTTCTGACAAAGGGAGAAGAAAAAGCTGTTTTCTAGGTTGGCAGTATTTTGCGCGAACAGTTGGCAGAGTTGGTGGAAATTTTCTGTTTCTATGTCTATCCTTGTAGCCATGTCACTAGTAAGGGTGCTGGAGGTAAACGTTTTGTCTGGACTGACGTTATCCGCCTGATAGTCAGGGACCCGAACCTTGGATTAACCACTAAGGAGGCTGTCCTATCAGCAGGTGCAAAGTACTGGGGCTGCTGTATTGCCATTTGGTGAATGGAATCTGGACCATGCAGTAGCTTCTGGTGGGGCCTCTCAATGCCATACTAGTGGGTAATTGTTACGGCCTTACCTTATCATTAGCTACAAAAAAAAATTCTTCGTTTCTTTTTCTCTCTTAGTTTCCCCTCTCTGTCCTGCTCTAAGTAAATCTGACGACCTAGTCCACAAATTCCAAAATTTCATCATGACAAGTTTCAAGAAAAAACACGATTAAACCCGGTTTTCCAACTTCCAACGTAGACCCCTACTACCATGTCTCCTTCTCCAACATCAGGCTTCTTCGTTCTAACCTTCCAGAGGTTGAAACCCAATTACAGGAGACTAAACCAGACCTTTTATTTTTAAGTGAAACTGGCATTGGACAGGCTATTTCCCTAGAAGAGTTTGCAATTACAGGATACTCTAACAACTTCTAAATCTGATCCCCAAGATCGCCATGGGCATGGAATATGTTCCTATATTAAAGATAGCTTTCCATGTGGGAGGGACATCTCCAGGGAAGATCCTAACTTACCCTATATGTGCTTCCGGGTTGCTTTAGCTCACACTACTGCATTTATATTTGCTCTCTATCGCCCCCACAACAGCGGAGTTACTATCTTTCAAAGCATATCTGAGAAAATTGACCAAGTCCTATCTGCTTATCCTTCAGCTAACATTCACGTATGTGGAGACTTCAATGTTCACAACGTGGAATGGTTGATCCACTCAAACAAGACCGATGATGAGGGGAGGTTCTGTCATGATTTCTCCATTGCCTATGACCTCACTCAGATTGTTCAGGAACCCACCCGTGTGCCCGACAATGACGGCCAGTATGCGAGCCTACTAGACCTTTTTCTCACAACTTGCCCTGAACTATGTTCAGTTTCTGTTCTGTCGCCTCTTGGATCTTCCGACCACTCTGTTGTATCAATTAAGATAAAAATGAAATGTAATAAGTCCCCAGACGTACCTCTCCATCGTACAGTATATCGATACACTAAGGCTGACTGGGATAGCTTCCGCACATTTATTTCTGATCTACCTCTGCATTCCATGTTTAAAAAGAATGTGTCCTCTATAGTATTAGACCTGACTGAATGGTTAATTGTAGGTATTGACCATTTCATACCCTCTAAAAAGTTTCAGCAAAAACCTAACAGCCAGCCATGGTTCTCTCCAGAATGTGCTGCTGCCATTGCGCACAGAAATCACTTTTTCCACTGCTTCAAACGTAATAGATGTATGGAAACTAAAGCCGTTTTCAGGACTGCCAGCAACTATTGTAAGAAAGTAATAAGGAACGCAAGAGAGTTGTATGCTCAATCTGTTAAGTCCAAAGTAGCCGAGCAGCGGCTTGGTTCCCACCAGTTTTGGCAAATAGCAAACAGAATCCTGAACAGAAGCGTGTGCTCCATCCAAACTATTATCAATGGACCTGAGGTAATCTCGTCAGCATCAGACAAAGCCAAACTCTTTGTCAAGAACTTGGCAGCTAATTCTACCCTTTGCGACCAAGACCGCCAACCCCCAATATTTTCGCCTGTATCAGAAAACACGCTATGTGATATACGTATATCTGTACGTGATGTTGCCAAGCTAATCAAAAACCTTGATTCCAGTAAAGCAACTGGCCCTGACGGTATTCCAATTATAGTACTCAAAAGACTTCAACCTGAACTAGCGCCCATACTTACAAAACTGTTTAAACGTTGTCTTAAGGAGAATAGTTTCCCATCTCCCTGGAAAATCTCATCAGTATGCCCTGTATTTAAGAATTCAGGTGATCGCTCATCCCCCTCTCAGTACAGGCCAATAAGTCTCCTGTGCATCATGAGTAAGTTGCTGGAATCTGGGTTAAATACAGAAGTAATCAACCATCTCAACAAAAATAACCTTCTTAGTGACACTCAATATGGTTTCCGTTCTGCTAGATCTACAGCAGATGTGCTTACAGTTATATCGCATAGGATTAGCAAATCTCTCGACGGTGGCAATCTTTCTAGGGCAATTGCTCTTGACATATCTAAAGCCTTTGATAGGGTATGGCATAAAGGTTTACTTCATAAGATCGCTAGCTATGGTATAGCTGGAAATGTCTTCTCAATTATTAAATCATTTCTTTCTGATAGGTTCATAAGAGTAGTAGTTGAGGGGCAAAAATCAGAAGCTCACAGTATTAATGCCGGTGTCCCTCAGGGATCCATCCTGGGCCCAACTCTTTTCCTGATCTACATTAATGATCTTCCAAATCACATCCTTACATCATTTGTAGACATTTATGCTGACGACACTACCATTTATGGTAGCACATCTAAGACAGTAAACGACCAAGTTCTCTCCAATTCTCTCTCCTCTGATCTTGAGCACGTAGTACAATGGGGAAAGGAGTGGCTGGTTACTGTTAATGCATCTAAAACCAAGCTTCTCTCTTTACATCATCAACATTCTGATCCACATTTGGCATCAATTGAAATGAATGGCTCTCGTCTTCATGAGGCCTCAAGTTTTGACAAGCTTCTGGGCTTGACCATTACTCCTGATCTTAAATGGAACACGTACATCAAATCTGTTGCCAAGGCCGCTGGAAAAATGGTGGGATCTTTCTATCGATCCAGTAGATATCTCACTGCTGATGCTATTCTCTATCTATATAAGAGCCAGGTACGTCCAAGGATGGAATACTGTTGCCACATCTGGGCAGGAGCTGCTAGAAAGGACTTGTCCTGCCTTGATAGAGTTCAAAATAGACTTCGTAGCCTCGTAGGAGATGTCATTTTCTCCTCCTTGCAACCTCTATCTCACAGAAGAGATGTTGCGAGTTTGTCTCTGATGTATCCTTATTTTCATGGAAAGTGTTCGACTGAGCTTCAATCTATGGTCCCCCCTCGCCAAACTTTCACAAGAAACACTTGTCTAGCTGTAAACACTATCAATAATTCCCCCCACTCTTTATCTGTGCCTAAACCTAAACGTAGATTCCATGAACAAAGCTTCTTTCTTAGAACTGCACGCCTGTGGAATTGTCTTCCGTTTTCCTGCTTTCCGGCTGACTACAATATGGTTGTGTTCAAGTCTAAAGTAAATAAGTTCTTGATGAGCCGTTCCATATCAAATTTACCAAATTTTCATTACTAATGATTACTATATTGTCCAATTTCTACTGTACACTCTTTAACCCTTATCCTTTAGTGGCCTCTGGGCCTCGATAATGTGGTGATGCCTATGTAAAAAAAAAGATCATTTGATATGACAGGGGCGCGTTCGAAATGAATCTTTTTGTTAAGAGTACAATTGCACCATCATATTTGACTTTTGTTTTTTAAACTTTGATTTTAGCCATTATATATAAAAATAATTTCAGAAAATCAATATTAGGTTATCTACAGTGCAATGTATTATGAACGGTCAGTGCGTGGACGAATATGAAGTTTCCTCTCGATGCACCGCGACAGGTTCCAAAATAGATATAGGAATCAATCGATTTGATTGAAAAGTAGGCGATTTCACCGATTTCGATGACAATAAAATATTTGTGGATCCTTATTAAATACCGGGTGACGTCGAGTCTTCCTGCTAGTATATATATATATATATATATATATATATATATATATATATATATATATATATATATATATAGGCTAAAGTTTATTTACTTTATTACAAACAGACATATGAAAGTTGCTAAAATATTCATTTGAACATACACCAAATGCAACAAAATGCTTTTAAACCCGATTAAGAGAGATTTACTAAAATTTATACTGATATATCTACATTTATTTTTTACATAGTTTAGAATCAGGAACAAACCTATTTTCAAATTTGTTGCTTTCTTTGTTCATTTCGTACCCGTTGACAAGACTAACTGTTAATTAAATGGTATTACTCGTGCAAACATAATTGTCAATAACAGAACTCAATACTGTCGGAAATAAATTTCAATATTAATTATATAACACGTTTGCCGTATTGGCTTGTTCAACTAAATTTCGATAATGCCAAGGTTACATCGTGAGTAAACTTTTATCGCAGAGTGTGAGTTGAGAGCGATGTTAAATAAAAGCATGATACTTGAATTTTGCTTTTTAAAATTAATTTCATGGTATTACATATAAAATAATTTTATAAAATCAACAGTAAGTTCTCTACAGTGCAATGTAGTCTACAATGTATTGTGGAATAAGTCACAGCGGGAGGCACTTTAGGCTTTCTCTCGGTGCACTGCGATGGGTTTCTAACTAGAGCAGGCAATCATTCGATTTGATTGAAAAATGGGCGATTTCACCGATTTTGATGACAATAAAAATATGTGAGTGTAAAATATTCGTTGGTCATCAGTCAATCCCGGGCAATGTCGGGTCTTTTTACCAGTTTACTATATTTATTAAAAGGTCATTCCAAGGTCTAGGGAACGTGACTGAGAAAGCGGCCTTATTTTGGTTTAATTGAAATTGGTGATGAAACAGTTTTGAGTGATGATTGCGTAGACCTCTTTCAGGTGCAGGCTTGAAATATTGGTTCCGGCGGAGATTGTAATATCTTTTAAGGAGACTGTAGGTCAAAATCAGATCATCGAGTAATCGTTGGCGCTCAAAAAAGAAAAGGTTACGCCTTTTTTTTTTATTTGAAAACACCAATTCGCCAAAGCGGCTGACAAAGTAGATTAGCATACTCATGTTTGGGGTTGGAAGTTCTAATACAGATCTCTACTTATATATAAAGAGTTACTGTGTCTCTATACATATTTTTGTGCGTGTAAGTTCGATTTCCATGGACTCCGAAACAGCTAGGCCGTTTTATTGAAATTACACACAAATGTACTTTATGTGTTGAGGAGTGTTCTTAGATAGGTTTTATATCGGATAAGAATTGGCAATCGAAAAAATCCGATTAAAATAGAAAAAGTACGATTTTAACCAAAGTAAACCCCCTTATACAGCCTAACATCACAAGTGCTTTTGAAACGTTTTATCACTACACAAGCAGAAGAACACAGCATATAAAACAACAGAAGGTTCTTTGATAAGACAGGGACACGTTCGAAATGAATGTTTCTGTTAAGAGCACAATTGTACCCTAATGGTTGAATTTTGCATTTTAAACATTAATTCAAACCGTTATATAAAAATATTTTTTATAAAATGAACACAAGGTTCTCTACAATACAATGTAGATCACGATATATTGTGAACGATGTCACTGTGCGGAGATATATGAAGCTTCCTCCCAGTGCACTGCGGTGTGTCTCTGACTAAAGTGGGCAATCAATCGATTTGATTGAAAAATAGGGGATTTTATCAATTTCTATGACAAATGTATTGAAAGTGATTCATTGATCCGCATTTAATCTCGGCCAACGTCCGGGCTCCCTGCTATTGATAACAATATATATATATATATATATATATATATATATATATATATATATATATATATATATATATACTTTTAAAAAGTATTTATAGCTCTAGTATTGAACTATTAAGCTATTTGAAGAACTTTATGTTGTTAATATTTATATTCAAATAAAAAATTTAATTGATATATATATATATATATATATATATATATATATATATATACTATTATATAACATGAACTTTGTCTGTCTATCTGTCTGTGAGTTCGTTCCATATAGACTCCAAAACGGCTGGGCCGATTGTTTTTCACCCAAATGTATCTTATGTGTCTAGGAGTATTCGTAGATAAATTTTGTACTGCAACGTCTATGATAATTATCGGAAATCGATAATCGGAAAAAACAACAACAGTAAAGCTGGAATATTTCGATTTCGACCAAAGTTACCATTTTTACACAGTCTAACATCACAAATGCATTTGAGAAGTTTTATCACCGCACAAACAAATTTGTCTGGCGTATAAATTAAGAGTAAGGTTTTTTTATATAACAGGGTCGAGTTGGAAACAAATGTTTCTGTTTAAAGAATAATTGAACTATTATATTTGACTCTTGCATTTTAAACTTTATCATTAAACTAGCGGGGGGTATCCGGCGTTGCCCGGGTGTTTTTGGGTGTGTGTGGTCGGGCGGGGGTGGAGGGTGTTAATGAAAACCTAAGAATAAGCGAAATAAAAAAAATAAAAAATAAAAGAAAAACGAACGTGAAAAATAACCCTCCCCCAAAAAACACGTGAAAAATGGCTTAAATAAACCGGCTTCAATATTAAAATTTTAAAAATCGAAAAAAAAAAGACATCTCACATCACGATTTGAATCCAAAACGTTTAGATAATGAGGTCGCGCTCTAAGCAACTGAGCTAAACGACGGCGCCGAAATTGTGTCGCGTTTTCAAATATTTAAAGTAAATCAGGTTACGATGTCGTATGACGCATGCGTAGAAGCGAACTCGTCATGAGAGGACGGTTTTTGCTGACCCCCCTGTAGAAAACTACTGATTTCAGTGTGAAGGAATTAACGTTTTTGGCCAATTTTTCGATATTTGTCGGGCGAAGGTTGGAAGCTTAAAATGATACCGATCTGACGAAAATCCGTGACCCGTGTGGAAAGTTTTTGCGAGACATACAGACATACATACATACATACAAACAAACACACATACATACATACATACATACATAATACATACACACATACATACAAACACACGTTTTCGCCTTTATATATATAGATAACAAGTAGAAAGACTACCTGTATAATACATACTGCAGGTTCTTTGATATGATAGAGGCGCGCTCAGAATGAATATTTCCGTTTAGAGTACAATCGAAGCATGACACTTGATTTTTGCATTTAAAACTTTGATTCTAACCATTATATATAAAAATAAATTCAGAAAATCAGCAGTGGGTTCTCTACAGTGCAATATATTATGGATAGTCAGTGCGGTGAGGAATGTGAAGTTTCCCCTTCGGTACACCACGATGGGTCCCGAAATAGAGATGGCAATCAAATGATTGAAAAGTAGGATTTCATAATATAATATGGGAGAGTGAAACATTCATGGATCCTTATTAAATCCCGAGCAATGTCGAGTTCTTTGCTAGTATATATATTTATAAACTAAAGTTTATTTACTTCATTACAAACATAACTTATAAAAAGATGCTAAAATTATTGATTTGAACATACACTAAATCCAGCAAAACATTCTTAAACTCTAACAACACATATTAGCTAAAGTTAACCCTGATATACAGTAGAACACCGAGATATGGCAATAAAAATTAGTAACAAAATAAATTATACTAAATAATACACATGTCTATAATCAAAGAACATTATAAATAACACCGTAAGGTGGGGCAAATACCGCAACTAAGGTCCGGAAACCATTTCTCCGGCATAGTTTAGGATCAAGTACACGCCTTATTTTGTTTTTTATACATTCTTGCTTGCTTTATTTATTTCTTGCCCGTTGACTGAACTAGCAGTTAATTAAATGGTATTACTCGCGCAAACATGAGCGCTAACAACAGAAATCAAAGCGATACATAAAACACTGTGAGGAATAAATGTCAATATTAATTATATAACAAGTCTTCCGTATTGGCTTGCCTATTTAAATTTCAATAATATGGTTACATCATGATTAAACCGTTATTGGAGAGCTCAGGTTGGGCGGTGTTAAATAGTTAGGTCACGTCAGCTAGTTCTCATTGGATGATTTAAATTAATTAGCGTGTAAATAGGAAATATAGATCAGGCAAGGATTAGGTGACTAGCTTTTAGGGCCGTTGTCGTCTGTGGGAACACGAACTAGAGGAAATGATGTCAAATAAGATATAATAGGTGCAAAGAGCGAGGATTCTAAGTTGGAAGTTTAAAGCGAAAAAAAAAAAACGCGATAAGAAATAACTTAAGAATCAATTAAAATTGAAATGTCCAGCGCCGTAAATTTGTTGCCCAATATTTCCTTTCCTGTCGCCAGTAAAGACATGTGTGTGCATAAAATCCCAAAATAACTTATTTAATTTTCGGATGTCTAGGTTTAATGTTAGAGTCACTGTAACGGAAAAAGTAAAGATTATACTTTTCGTGACCACTTCGTTTTTTTTTTCATCGTACGTACGAGACTCTATACTTGGTCCATGTTGTAGCCACCGAAGTCTTTCATCTTGTATTACTTTAATCTTGAAAAATTCGGTCATGACAGGAATATTTGATAGAATTCCGATTTTTATCTGATGTTCTTTTATAAAAGTACACAAAAAAGTACACGTCATACAAAATTTCAACCTGATCAGAAAAAAAAAATTTCTAAGTTATCGTCTATTCCATGGCATAACATCGTGAACACTTCATACAATTTGGAGAAGTGAAACCTAGATAAGACTTCCGTATATCCCTCCGTTGTCAGGCTGACATTTTTTATAGAAATCGCTTGGGACAAGGCATAAAGCCACTTGATGTAAAGAGCTACCAAGAATGAAAGATAATTATCGCAAAGAAAAGATATGTTTATTAACATTAGTCTTTAAAAGATCACAGTGTGGTTAGAAGCAAAAGAGTTAGTATGGGGAGAGTTCCACAACCATGCAGTCTTTGGAAAGAAGCTACTGGAATAGGAAGCCGTGAAACAATAAGATATTAAAACCAACGAGTCAAAGAAAGAAAGCAGGGAATAGATCAGACAATTCTGAAGAACACACGTCATAATAGTATGTTCGGTGCTATCATTACAAAATGTTGTAGTCAATAAATAGAGTTTTTAGATAAAAACAATGGTTTCTACTGAATTTTTTGACAATTCTAATAAATTACAATGGTAGCTTCAAAATTATGTAGTCGAAATTACCTGAATATTATTGAATTATTAAAAAAAAACTTTAATCGTGTTAGCAGGTGAAAATTGTGGTCATCTAGTTTAAATCGAAACGGAAAATTACCTCTCTTTTGAATTATCCTGTGTTTTACATAAGCATATATGATCGTTTTCTTCAAATTCTATTTTTTATTTTCTTTAATAAATAATTTTCTACCTTATCGGTTTTCGTAAATTTCGGATATAATCATCTTAAAAATACGAGGAATACGTAGATACCATTGTTTTTATGTGAAATTCAGTTTTACGATTTCCAAAAATTTCGTTCTGATAGTGTAGAAGCGCAGCATGTTCTTATGTTATTACGATCCAAATGTTTTCGTCGTTTAATGTATCGTTCTATGTCCCTCCATTCTTAATGTTATTCAACTCATTATCTTTAACTCTTTTAAATTCAGTATTTTAATTAACTTTCTCATTTGACTTTTACGATTAGTTTAATGAAAATACAGAATAATTTTACTGGGATTCGCTCATTTCTTGGGGGTGTTAAAATAAATTAAACCGATAACAAAGCGCAGAATTCTATGGAAAAGAAAGGGAGTTATAATTAATATGAATATGAATAGATTAATATTAAAATCTGTGTGCCAAGCGTTTTGTAATACAATATCTTATTCAAAGCTTCAGCGTGACAGACCGATAGACAGCATAATAAACAGGTCGACAGAAATAAGAATAAAGCATATAGTAGCGATGTTTTTTTATTAAGAGTTTCCGCTTACCAAGGCTCAAATGCATCTCGAGGATAAGAGTTAATAAATGTTAGGCGGGCGACGAGACAGCACCCCGATGATGGCTAATGATGGTGTAAGTATCTGATTATTTAACAGGGCTATTCAACAAAAATTTATTCAGCATTAGACTTAAAAAATGACAATATTATAGTCAGCTGGGAAGCAGTCCAGCGGTATTTTGTTCTCATGACGTGTGGTCTCAGGAAAGAAAGTTTGCTCTTGCGAGTTTCGTTTAACTTTAGGCATAAAAATGTGGTTGTTTTGTTTTACGGTATATCAACATTTTTCGAATTATTTAATGCTAAACCCAGTAATTTGGGAAAAAAATGTATGCTTCAAGTTATTTATATTTTCTAATATTTATTCATAATGTTTAGTTTTTATATATTACTAGTAAGGCCACCCAGCGTTGCTCAGTATCGTATAAGACAATGAGAAAATTTTTGAACATACCTGTTATTCTTAGAATAGAGGAAGTTTTTATGTCTATGTATCATTTGGCATCTTAAGCAAAAGAATGTTTTACCTACCCTAGGTATTACACAACATATGTATGGAACAATTGTATCTTTCCTAGGACAGGAAATTTGCAGCACGTACACGGAAACAATTTCCTTACCTAGGGCGGGTAATGTACAACACATATTTAAGATTATTTACATAATTTTCTGTTGTGCTAAATTTTCAGTATGCCACAGGTAAGAGTTTGTTTGTTTTCACATCAGAGTGCTATAGTGAAGAAGCACTACATTTTTTTTTCATATAAATGTTATAGTACTCGAATATATTACATGATTTTAGATTTTGATAGCTTATCTACGTCGCAGATAAGAATTTCTTTGTTTTTCATATGGTTACTTCACTGTACAAGTACCTTATTTCCTGGGTAGGATACTGTAGAAGTATCTTTTTTCTAATGTAAAAATGAAAGAACTCGATACTTTTAAGTAATTTTCTGTTGTGTTAAATTTTCTGTGCGTCTAGAGTAAGAATTTGTTTGTTTTTCATCTGGGTGCTATAGTGAAAAAGCACCTTATTTCTCATTTAAAAGTCATGCTACTCGAATATATAACGTGGTTTTCGGTTTTAATAACTTTTATGCACGTCACAGGTAGGATTTTCTTTGTTTTTCATATGATTACTATACTGCACAAGTACCTTATTTATTGGGTAGGATAATGTACAAGTACCTTATTTCTAATATATAGATTAAACTTCTCGATGATTTTACATACTTTTATGTTGTGCGAACTTTTCCGTATGTCATACGTGAGAGTTTGTTTTTATATTAGAGTGCTATATTAAAGAAGCACCTTATTTCTTATATAAATGTCATACTAGTCGAATATCTTACATAATTTTCGGTTTGGATTACTTTTATATACGTCACAGGTAAGATTTCTTTTGTTTTTCATATGGGCACTATACTGTACAAGTACCTTATTTATCGGGTAGGATACTGTACAGGTACTCTTTTTCTAATTCAAAAATGGAAGAACTCTATACGTTTATGTAATTTTGTATTGTGCTAAATTTTCTGTATGCCAGGGGTAAGAATTTTTTTTTTTTTTTATCTGGGTGCTATAGTGAAGAAACACTATATTTCTCATATGTAAGTCATACTACTCGAATATTAAACGTGATTTTCGGGTTTAATAACTTTCATGTATATCACAGGTCATATTTTCTTTGTTTTTTCGTATGAGTACTATACTACACACATACCTTATTACTTTGATAGAATGTATTGTATACATAAACACATTAAAAAGTAAGCGATCATTGTATGTGATTTTTGGAATATGACATTAATACAAATATACAAACATATAATACATATAATACATTAAATTTATAATGATCAGTTAATTATATAGGAGTGAATCCAATACATACAAATATATAATCATATACGCATACTAATCATTCATAATGATCGGTTAATTAGTTTAGGAGTGAATCCAATATATAAAAATATATAATGAAGTTAATGAAAATTCATAATGAAGTTAATGAAAATTCATAATGATCGATTACTTAGTTTAAGACTGGACATGCAAATATATAATCATGTACACATAATTAAAATTCATAGTGGTCGGTTAATTAGTTTAGGAGTGAATGCAATACATAGAAATATATAAACATATGCACATAATTAAAATTCATGATGATCGGTTAATTAGTTTAGGAATGAATCCAATATATAGAAATATATAAGCATATACATAATTAAAATTAATAATCAGTTTGAGCGAATCCAATGCATTAAAATATATAGAACATATACGCATAATTAGAATTCATAATGATCGGCTAATTAGTTTAAGAGTGGATCGAACACATACAAATATATATTCATATAAACATATTTAAAATTCATAATGATCCGTGAATTAATTTAGGAGTGAATCCAAGACATAAAACTATATAAACATATACACATAATATTGATAATGATCGGTTAATTAGTTTAGGAGTAAATCCAATACAAATGCCATTACTTGATCTATTTACATGATTTTTAGAATGTAACAAATAAGCCGATATATCATATACATTTTTAATATAACATTTTCGTTACGTAGATCAAAAACATTCTGTATAGTTTTAAAGCGTTCATGTGTATTTATTACACAACATTTAAAAATCAAGAATATCGGAATGTGTAAAAAGAGAGGGAAATGATGGAGATTGAAACCGCAACGCTTGTGCTAGTAATTGTTCACGCTATCTGTTGCACCAAAAGGACAACCGCTTTAAAGACGTTGTGAAATATCTTAATAAATACATTTCTCATTACTCGATTTACGCATGCGCAGAATGACGCCATTGTGCTACGCTCGTCAAGGTGTTATTGCTTTCAAATTTTAACCCTTAGCAATTATTTTAATCGATTAAACACCTCTAATAAAATTCTGCACCCAAAATACAATCTTTTGAGCTATTGCACGCCGTCCCACGATCATCCGTCTAGGAGAGATACAATTCGAAAAACAGAGACAGATATACACAAAAAATATAGTGAGATTTATATATTAGACTAGCAAGGCCACCCGGCGTAACTCGGTACCGTATAAGACAATGAGAAAAAATTTGAACATGCCTGTTATTCTTAGGATAGAGGAATTATTGATGTCTATGTATCATTTGCCATCTTGAGCAAAGAAATATTTTATCTATCCTAGGACGGGTATTATTTGTATGAAATAATTGTACCTTTCCTAGGACAGGAAATTTACAGCATGTATATGGAAAAAAATTCCTTACCTAGGGCGGGTAATGTACAACACATATTTTAAATAATTTACATAATTTTTTGTTGTGCTTACTTCTCTGTATGTGTCACAGATAAGAGTTTGTTTTTACATCAGAGTGCGATAATGA
The DNA here is from genome assembly GCF_053919585.1 of Euprymna scolopes. Lineage (NCBI taxonomy): Eukaryota > Metazoa > Mollusca > Cephalopoda > Sepiida > Sepiolidae > Euprymna > Euprymna scolopes. The sequence goes on from NC_136487.1 coordinate 38,427,237, forward strand.
AGCAGAACCTTATTTTTCATTTAAACGTCATACTACCCGAATATATATTATAATTTTCGGTTTTAATAACTTTTATGCACGCCACAGGTATAATTTTTTTCTTTATTCATATGAGTACTATACTGCACAAGTACCTTATTTCTTGGGCAGGATAATGTACAAGTACGCCATTTCTAAGATATAGATGAAACTACTCGATAATATTGTATAATTTTCTTTTGTGTTAACTTTTCTGTGTGTCATAAGTGAGAGTTTGTTTTTATATCAGAGTGCTATAGTAAAGAAGCACCTTATTTCTTATATAAATGTCATACAACTCGAATATATTACATGATTTTCGGCTTTGATTACATTTATGTACGTCGCAAGTAAGATTTTCTTTGTTTTTCATATGGGTACTATACTATACAAGTACCTTATGTCTTGGGTAGGATACTGCACAAGTATCCTATTTCTTGTTTAAGATACTGTACAAGTACCTCTTTTCTAATTTAAAAACGAACGAACAATAAATTTATGAAATTTTCTGTTGTGCTAACTTTTCCGTACGTCGAGGGGGTCAGAATTTGTTTTTCAATCTGGTTTCTATAGGAAGAAGCACATTATTTTTCATATGTAAGTTATACTACTCTAATATTTAACGGAGTTTACGGTTTTAATAACTTATGTACGTCACAGGTAAGATATTCTTTGTTTTTTCATGTGAGTACTATACTGCACAAGTACATTATTTCTGGGGTAGGATGATGTGACAGAATGCTATTTATAATATAAAGATGAAGCTACTCGATGATTTTACATAAGTTTTTATATGGATATTACATGGTACAAGTGTCTTATTACTTGGATAGAATTCTTTGTATACATAAATGCATAAACAAAGTAAGTGACCATTGCATGTGATTTTCGGAATATGACATCTATAGACATATGCAAACATATACATTACATATAATTCATAATGGTCAGTTAATTAGTTTTGGAATGGATATAAGACACAATAATATATAATTAGATACACATAATTAAAATTAATAATGATCGGTTTATTAGTTTAGAAGTAAATCCAATACGTACAAATATATAAACATATACTAAACATTCATAATGATGCTTAAATTAGTTTATGAGTAAATCCAATAATAGAAACATATAATCATATACACATAATTAAAATTCATAATGATCGGTTAATTAGTTTAGGAGTGAAGCTAATATATATATATATATATATATATATATATATATATATATATATATATATATATATATATATATATATATATATATGGAAGTTTTAAAAGCCAAAAGCAATGCGGAAAAGACCGAAATCATGAGAGTAAAGAAAAGAAAAGAAAAACAAACAAACAGACGGCTGTGTTTGAGTAGAGAAATGTCTAACTGTTTATTCATCTATCATCCCTCACCTCGTTATATAATAATGTCCGGTGTATATAAATTTCGTTGGTGGTATGGAACTTTGATTAATTTCGGGAGAAAAATACCTCCCCTTTTCAAAAAGAAAACAAAAGTATATTGAAGATGGCAGAAGAAAAGAGAACAGGACTGCAGACAGAGGTCAGAACCGCAGAAAGGTGCGGTTAGTTTAAATCGTCTGGAGCTGGGGGGTAATTTTTTTGTTATAAACATTGGCTATATATTTTTTTGTATATGTTGTGGTTGCAAGGTTGAACAATAATTAGTAAGGAAATACAATGAAGACGCAAACAACAAGATAACGCAATAATAAGTGTATTAAAGAAAAGGTATATTTACAATATGTACAAATGACGGTGTCGAGTCAGAGAGTCTTGGTGGGAGGACATGTACGCTCTTCGGCGTCACTTCCGGTGGCATTTGAGTAAGACACACCAAGGCCAACCTAGGCTTGCCATTTATAGTGTTATGTTATTCGCATATGCAAATAAGTGGTTGCCACCACAAACCCCCCTCCCAAGATTTGAAGTTACACAGATTTCAATATCTTTTTCTTTTTGGGTTTACCATTAATGGTTCATTCACTTTTCTTTTCCTACCTGATCTTCGGGGTTCAGGTGCATTTTGAGGCGGTTCCAAATTAAAAGATTCGTATATGATATCTATGGTGTCCTCCTCTTCGACTGTTGTCGTATCATCATCATCTTGGATATGACGTTTTTTATCTGATTTAGATGCCTTTTATGTATATTCTGTGGACCTTTAATCATGTATGTACAATCACCAATGCGTTTATCCACTACTTCACATTCCCAGTAAGATGTGTTATTTCTGTAGCACTTAAAATATATTCGATCTCCCGAGTTATATTTCTTTCTTCTCGTGTGTGTAGTGTTTCGGATAATTGCCTGCCTTGGCAATAGTTTGTCAAACGCTGATTTTACCTTTCTGGCAAACATTAGATCAGCTGGTGATATGTTTGATGGTGTACTAGGATGTGGTGTAATTCTATATACTTGCAAGAATTGTTGCAAAGCTTTTTCTGTTGGTGTTCCAATGGATTTCTTTAACGCTCGTTTTAGCGTGTCCACGAACCTTTCCGCGAGGCCGTTCGACCTTGGATGATACGGCGGAGTCGTGATGTGCTTCACTCGGAACGTGTCGCAAAATTCCTTAAACTCTGCGGATGTGAACTGCGTTCCGTTGTCAGTGACCAGTGTGTCTGGTACACCGAATCTTGCAAACAACTCGTGTAGGAACCCTATTGAGTTGTTCGTTGTTGGATTCCTGCAACGCATTACCTCCGGCCATTTTGTGAAACTATCCACTACGATTAAATAATAGTTTTCACCTACTGGACCAGCGAAATCCATGTGGATTCTCGACCATGGTTGGTCGGTTTTCAGCCAAGGTTTGTGTACTATAGGTGGAGATTTTGCCGCTAACTGGCATCCTTTACATTTATCGATTGTTGTCGCTATGTCAGTGTCCATGTTACGCCAGTACACGTAGCTTCTCATTAACGACTTCATTCGATTTATCCCCGGATGTCCTGTGTGGAAATCTCTTAACATCCTATTCTGCAATGTTTTGGGTATTACCACTCTCTCGCTGTACAGTAACACATCGTCACATATGGAGAAAACTACCTGCACCTTTGTGTCCGTTATAATTTTCTCTTTTATGTCCTTTATATATTCGTCTTTCTCGGCTTCCCTTTTAATGTCCGACAAAGTTACGGGTAGTTCCTTAATGATGTTTGCTACCATATTTTTTACTTCGACATTTGTCCGAATTGCTGCAATGACTGATTCTTCCAGATTGTGTTTCTGTGGTATCAGTCTTGACAGTCCATCCGCATGGCAAATCTTTTTTGATGCTAGATGTTGTAGCTGGAAATCGTAATTAAGTAGTATTGTACCCCAGCGCAGTAATCTATTTGCGGTGTATAACGGCAATCCTTTTTTTGATCCATAGATCGTGACTAACGGTTTATGGTCGGTTTCAAGTATGAATTGTCTACCATATAAATATCGGTGAAATTTAGTCACGGCAAAGATTATGCTCAACGCTTCTTTTTCGTTTTGTGAATATGCCCTTTCGGCTGGTATCAGCGTTCTCGAAGCGTGCGCTATTGGTTTTCTAGACCCATCCGGCATAATATGTTGAATGCATGCTCCTAAGCCGTAGGAGCTAGCGTCACTAGCGACGACTATTTTTAAGTTTGTGTCAAAGTGCGTTAAAAATAATTCAGATGTTAGTGCGCTCTTTATTTTGTCAAAAGCGGTTTGACATTCTTGCGTCCAGTTCCACGGTGTATCCTTTTTAAGCAGATTATTTAAGGGGGCTCGCAAGTTATGCATTCCTTCAATAAAAGATTGGTAATAATTTGCGAGTCCTAAGAAACTCTGCAAGGTTGTTACATTATCGGGTGCTGGCATATTTTTTATTGCCGCAGATCTGTCTGGGTCTGGACGTCGTCCATGTTTGTTTATTATGTGTCCAAGATACTTAATCTCGCTCATACAAAAGTCACATTTACTTTCTTTTACTTTAAAGCCGAATTCTTGTATTCGAGTAAATACTTGTTTCAAATGTTCCTTATGTTCTTCTAGGGATTTGCTCCTGACAACAATGTCGTCCAGGTATGCACATGCGCACTCAATACCACTTAGCATGGTGTCCATCGCTTGCTGAAAGATGGCAGGCGATAGTTTGATGCCAAAAGGCAATCGGTTGTATTTGTATAATCCTTATGCGTATTGATGCATAGTATTCTTGAGCAATTCTCCTCGACCGGTATTTGCAAATACGCGTCGCTCAAGTCTATCTTGGAGAAGATATTACCCCCATTCAACTTCGTGAATATTTCCTCTGGGCTTGGTAGGGGGTAATGGTGATCTTTTAATAGGGAGTTGACCCCGGTCGAAAAGTCTGCGCACACTCTAACTTCGTCATTCTTTTTCTTTACGTATACGGTGGGGGCTATTTTTGATAGAATTCCCGTCTGTTCCAATCTATTTAATTCTTTATCAATCTTTTCCAACCCAGCGAACGGAACATTTCGCTTTTTTCTAAAAATTGGGCTGGCGTTTTCTTTAAGTTCAAACGAGGCCTTGAATTTATTGCAGCGACCTAAGTTAGTCGTGAATGCCTCAGGAAATAATTCTTTTAAATCGTCTTTTATATTTACTGTTGTTGGAGAAGAACATTCTAATTTTTTACAGAATGTATTGATTGGCTTATCCCATAGTCCGAATTTCTCAATTAAATCTATTCCAAACAGATTTTCACTATTTTTTAGTACGAATATTTTTAATTTAATTTAACATTTTAGTTCCATGCGAGCCGTTTTGTGAACAGAACTTACTCAGAAACGAATAGTCTATACAAAAATACAGAACAGAGCTAGGAATACCTTTCTTTATACTATAGAAGACAGAAGTTTAACCTAAAAAAAAAAAATAAATAAAAAATAAAAAATAAAAAAGTAAAATTACCATACACATGTGCGCACTATAAATAGATACAAAATCCGGGGAAAGGAAGTGAAGCCCCCACCTACCGTTCACACTAAGAACATGGTTACGCTCGCTGACAGACGCGACAATTTTGAAAATGGGCAAACAAAGATAAGTTTTGAATTTAACAAATCCTAATATTACCAAAATGGCAACTGCTTTTTTTTTAAATTTGACTAATGTATTTTAACTATATTGTCTTTAACTCTTTGCTTCCATGCGAGCTGTTTCTATTATTTTTTATTGTTTTTATTTTATTTATTTATTTATTTTTTTTCCTCTTTTAGCCTTAACCAACTGTTTATACCTTCTCTTTAAATTTATTTATTTAATGTATTCTAATTACATATGCTTAGAAATGGTCTTTAACATTTTAGTTCCATGCGAGCCGTTTTGTGAACAGAACTTACTCAAAAACGAATAGTCTATACAAAAATACAGAACAGAGCTAGGAATACCTTTCTTTATACTATAGAAGACAGAAGAACTTTATTTAAGTAGTATACTTAATATATGCAATCACCGTACGCTTGCTTGTATTAAAGTGTCCTCCATGATACCCATACCATACCAAACCACTGCACGTGGCTCAAAATTTAACTGTCACTATATTTGTAACTGCAATATACATAATCCCAGCTGTGATACTAGGGCTAATTTTCTGAGTAGATGCAACACTCTGCGCCTGACCTTAATGACTACAATTCCAAATCCCAACGAACTAGCTGTTCCTATAACTGGGAGAAAAAAATCTAATAGCTAGCTACGAAATCTTATACATTTTACCTCCAAGACGATTGCGTTTGTCTTACCTGCATGCAAAAAAAAAGTTCCCCCCTTCTTCAAACTAAACCTTACCTGTAACTCAAATTCTAATGGAAATCTATCTGTAAATAAATAACCCCTCTTCTCTTGAACGCTAACAATCTACTCCTTCCAACCTATCCGCCACTAAACTCCCACATTGCCCCGCATCTGTAGTGGAATCGCTATTCGGGCACAACTCGTAGCTCAATTCTTAATACCTACTCATACTGTAACATTATCCTAGACCTAAGCTAACATAAATAAAATAATAAAAAAGGGGTAAGACTAAAATCACATTATCTCCTCCCTAACAAGCCCTCTTACAATCATAGACGCTTACACCTACCCCCTTTATCCATTAACAAGTAAATAGCATGTCCCTAAATCACTTTGAGGAGTGTAACTAATCATTAGAGATATAATCCCCCACAAACTAACCCAGTAACACTAACCACGCGGGGTCGCAGAAATACCTGGATTAGAACCTAGGCGCCGAGAAAACCCTCTCGGGGCTGACGGACCCAATAGGTCTTCCCAGATCATCCGTCTAGGAGAAGGAAAACTCTGAAACTAAACCAAAGGGGAGAGAGGCCTCTTCAGTCTTGGATGACAACCTTCCTAGAGCTGGTGACTCAAACAAATTCACCGGTTTGCAAACCTAAATTGCTTAAGGAGTAGATAGGCTCTGTCTATCGCCCGGCTTCCATACTCCTTCTTTGCCTATTAGTCAAGCGCAGAGACACTATCTCAGTGATTCGACAGAAACACCCAGCGGTAGATCTTGTTTCCTGGCTAGGGCAATGAACGCCGTTCTTCCCCATTCCCAGCACGCCCCACCCCTAAAACTGAACATTTGGGAGTGCTGGAGTATAAGATATGACTGAGTGATTAGATTGGGTTGACCTTCTTCTAAAAGGTTGAGGGTACCGGATTGACAGTTCCTGGCTGCTGTTCCCGACTGGTAGTACAGGAGCCCTAACTCTTTGGTAGCGCTTAGAGCGGCTGCTCCATCAACAGTTGAATAATATCGGGTTGTTTGTAGTGCCATGACGCGAATGGAAAGGGACCCTGCACTCATCCCCGGTGGGCTTTCCTGAGGCCACAATCCTAATTGGAGAAAGGTCAGCTGATGGTCTACTTGTGATGCATGTCTGAAGCTCCGCATAACCTCTTGTTTAGCTCCCCCTTACCGAAACTCTTAAAAAAAATATGACGACAGTACAATCTAAAAATAAGCTTAAACCAGGATTAGGGACAAACAAATTCAACTTGCCTCCTCCCTTGAGGCTCTCATTCACAAATATCCGTGGGCTTAGAACTAATTTAGCTGATGTTGAAGCATTTCTCTTAACAAATACCCCGGATATCTTAGCACTAAGTGAGACTAACCTACACTCCTCCATTCCCTTTAACCACTTTAACATGCCTGGATATTTCCCGCTCTGCCGTAAGGACTCTGACAGACATATGCACGGACTTGGAGTGTACATTCGTAATACCCTTCCCTTGACTAGAGAAACAAACCTAGAAACAGATGATCAAGCCTTTATGTGCTTTAGACTAAACATGCAACACAATATTAGCTACTATTATTTTCTCTACCGCTCTCCCTCGACTCAGGACTGCTCCATAATAAACAAAGTATCTGACAGCATAGACACGGCACTGACCCTCGACACTAGCGCACAAATACATGTGTTTGGTGACTTTAATGTCCACCACAAAAACTGGCTTGGATTCTCTACTCACACAGATGCAGCGGGCAGCACAACCCATAGCTTCGCTATATCTCACTCCCTATCACAAATTGTTACGTTTCCAACCCGTTTCCCTGACCAGGAAGAACAACACGCATCACTTCTAGATCTGTTTTTGACCACAGTTCCCGATGACTGCATAACGAAGGCCCACAGCCCACTCGGGAACGCTGATCATGCAGCGATAATGGTTGAAATCGCCCTAAACTCTAGACCCAAAACTGAAGAGGCAGTGCTCAAAACAACGAGATATTATAATAAGGCTGACTGGGAAGCCATCAGGGAACTAATTAAAGATGCTCCATGGAAAAATATTTTCTCTCTCCCTGCTGAAAAATGTGCAAACGAGACCACTGACTGAGATGGGTATATATGCTGATGACACTACACTCTATGGCAGGCACGACAGGAAGACGAATGAACACATTTCTAAAGAAATGGCAGAAACACTAGAGGAAGACCTCCAATCTGTAGTGGAATGGGGACAAAAGTGGTTGGTCGCGTTCAATGCTGCCAAGACTAAACTAGTTTCATTCAATAATTACAAGAAACCCTCTCTACCACCCATAGCCATGGCGAACGACTCTTTATCTGAGTCCATCTTTCAAACTCCTTGGCCTAACGTTCACAGGAAACATGAGTTGGAACAATTACATTGAAGGCATTGCCAGGGCCGCTGCAAGAAAGGTGGTCTCTCTCTACCGTTCTAGAAAACTACTAACACCCGAAAGTATCCTGTACCTCTATAAGGCCACCATTCGCCCATGTATGGAGTATTGCTGCCACATCTGGGCTGGTGCATCTGCTACTAGTCTCTCGCTCCTTGGCAAGGTTCAAAAGAGAGTCGCAAACCTGATAGGCCCTGAACTGGCATCTAAGCTTCAGCCTCTGTCCCATCGACGAAATGTTGCATCCCTCTGCCTTTTCTACAAGTATTTTAGTGGTGAATGCTCTGACGAACTGCAATCACTTGTGCCCCCACGACGTGTGCACCCTCGACAAACCCGACAGGCTGCTAAATCCCACCCCCACACTGTAGAGATCCCTAGATGTAAAAGATCTTTTTACTCCAATAGTTTCTTCCCCAGAACCGCTAGACTGGAATTCCATTCCAGGTCCCTGCTTCCCCAACAGTACTGACGTGCAGAAGTTCATGTGTAACGTGAACCGACATCTTGCTGCCCAAATCCCTACATAGTACCCCAGTAGTTGTTGCCCCTGATAGTAGCCCCCTACACCAAAGTGGCAATTTGCCTTGTTTGGGGTGAAAATGTAATAAAAAAAAAAAAAACATTCTTCGAAATCCCTTTCAATTTTATCGGGAGGACAACTTCTCCTTCAAATTTTATACCACCACCAGTTACCGTCCGGGCTGCTTTACTAGTTTTCATCATGGCCGGGTTTCCCAACTTTTTCCACGTATTCAGGTTTATTATAGAAACATCGGAGCCGGAGTCGAGTTGTAACTTTATTGATGTTTTAAATATTTCCACTTTTACGTATTTTCGCCGATCTTTGTCTAATTTTGATTTTGTTTGCTGTACTCTCTTTCTGGTGTAATCTTTATATCTGCAGCAATCGCTTTTGTGCCCCACCTTCTTACAAATGTAGCATTTTTTCTTCTTATAAGGACAATCTGATTCCCAATGCTTTTCTGCACATCTCTTACAGTTATATCTAGGAAGAGGCTTGTTATATTCTGTACTATATTTATGGTTATTATCTTTGGAATATCCCGTTCCATTGCTTTTCTTTGTAAAGTTCTTGGTTGGTGCGTATGGTTTTCTGACTTTTCTTACATATGCCACTCCGGATTCTTCTATATTTTTTGAATCCTTTTCACAGTCCTCTGCTAGTTTCTGGAGGGTTAAATCTTGCTCAGATTCCAGCTTAGACAACACTCGTCTGCGTATTTCTGCATTTTTCGTGGAAACTAACCCTTGAGCGAAGATTATACATTTAAAATCTTCTACCGTTAGTTCTGCAAGCTTAAAATTATCGCAGTTTTTATTGACAACTGATGCGCATATCAAATAATCTTGGTTGTCCATTTTTACTTAGATTCATGCACAGCCATCTTTTATGAAAAAGAGATATATTTGGATTAAATAATTATTTTAGTAATTTTACAGCTTCCATGAACTCTAATTCCGCAGTTTTTTTTTAGGTAATATGTAATCTACGAATTTGCTGTGTTCTGCTGTACCCAATTTTCTGAGTAAGAGGCTCACTTTCTGACTATTTGGCCAATTTTTACAGTCCAGTTGAAAAACATCCTCGTATCTTGTGTAGCATGCTTCAAAATTCTTCTCTTCCTCAGGCACATAATGAAATGTGTCCATGCTATTAAAAATAGTTGTATGGGAGAAATTAACACTATCGACATTTTCTCGATTACTCTTTAGTAGTTCCAGTGTTTTAGCAAAACGTTCATCTTGTCTGTCTTCATATTCCAATTGTAGTTTCTTATGCCTTTCTTCCTGTTCCAATTGCAGTTTTTTCTGCTTTAATTGTGCCATTTTCTGGTTTTCTTCCTGTTCCTGCTGCCATTTCAATAATCTTTTTCCTCGCGGTCAGCCTGTGCCTGTATTTGTGTTTGCAAAAGCTCGTTTTGTGTAGCTTGTCTGCGTTCATCCCGCTCAGCCTGTGCTTGTAAAAATTGCATGAACATTTTTGATAAGTCTTCCATGTTTTTTTTTTTTTTTTTTTTTTTTAGTGTGTAGTTAAAAAAAATATTGTACCATGTACGATATACACCGGTTTGGGTTACAACAAAAAAGCAAATTGCTGTAAGCTCCTGTTTTCAATAATAATATCGCTGCTTGCAATAATATAAACTTTTTGCGAGTCACGTTGCAAAAAAAAATAAAACAGGTTTATCTGGAATCACGAAATGGAATTGACTTTCCGTTTTTAGGCACTTACTAATAAGTAACTCTTTCCACAAAATAAAAGTTTGGGTTTTTTTTTTAATCGAGTCACAATTGAATAAATGTATGCAGTACATTTAGTTCTTTGAGTTTTTTTTCTAGTATTTTAGTAATTAAAATACCTCTTAAATTGAGATTACCTTTTTTCTGTGACGTTTTACTGTATTATCCGTTATTCAGTGACAACTTCAAGAAATAAAATCCTTTCCTTGAATTTTAGTTTTAGCTGTCGTATTTCCTTTTAGTACCGACGTCAACCAAAACATTAATTAAAAAAAGTCCTTTAGTTGTTGTTTTGTTTACGGAGAACAGTAATTAGAATCCACTAGTGAACTTTTTTCGTAGGTTACTTCCTTGCTTTTCGTAATACGGGTCTGACCTGTCGTTTTTGAGACAGAACAAAGTTCGCTTTTCGTTTGCAAGTTGGTCCTTTAGTAAGATTTGTCGTGTAGCCACAAAACAAAAATTCACTTTTACATTCGTTTGCAAGTCGGATTCCCAGAAAACGGCGTAAATTGTCGCTTTTGCCACGTTAGAGTTTTTTTTTCACTTGAGTTGAAACTTCTCTTTAGCGTAAAATCCGTTTGCTCGTCAACACTTTGCATTCCTTAAAAAAATGGTCAACCTTTGCGTTGTACTTTTTTTTTTTTAAATAGTTCTTCGTCAAACTGTTATATTTGACGCTTCATATCTCGTCGCCAACTGTTGTGGTTGCAAGGTTGAACAATAATTAGTAAGGAAATACAATGAAGACGCAAACAACAAGATAACGCAATAATAAGTGTATTAAAGAAAAAGTTTTATTTGCAATATGTACAAATGACGGTGTCGAGTCAGAGAGTCTTGGTGGGAGGACATGTACGCTCTTCGGCGTCACTTCCGGTGGCATTTGAGTAAGACACACCAAGGCCAACCTAGGCTTGCCATTTATAGTGTTATGTTATTCGCATATGCAAATAAGTGGTTGCCACCACAACAGTATAATATTGTATAATTTATTGTTATTATTGTCATTGTTATTAATATTATTATTATTATTATTATTATTATTATTATTATTATTATTATTATTATTATGCAGTAAGATTTTTCTTTCTTTTTAATTATAGTATCGCAGTAAAAGTTCACGTGACCTATTGTGTGAGGGAGATAACTGTGTTAAACCTTATTTTATCTCTTCTTTTTATTATTATAATTACATATTTTTATACTAGTTATATATATATATATATATATATATATATATATATATGTATCTATATTTGTTGCATGTGTTTATAATTTGTGTTCTTTTTTTGTATTCGTATTCGTGTGTGTGTAAGGTGGCTAAATGGCTTATTTTCATGTATTTTTTTTTCGTTTTATTTTGTGGCTATAATATTCTTTATTCCCGTGTTTTTTCTTCCTATTTGTTACTTGTTAACTTGATCTGGTCTATTAATATGCGCATATATTTATTTATTTATTTTTTAATATTTTTATATAGTGCCCAGTAAACGTCGGGTAAATTATTATATAAGGGAGATAACTCTGTTTAACTTTATTTCTTCTACCTTTTCTTTCTTTATAAAGTTTTACTGACTTGTTATAAATATATTTCCATATATTTTCTCCTGTTTTTTTTTATTTCTACCTATATACAAATTTTATATTTCATATATATATATATATATATATATATATATATATATATATATAAGGGGGTTAACTTGGTTAAAATTTTATGTATTTTTAATTTTTTTTGTATACTTAATGGTAATAATATTACTTCCCTGTTTATGCATGGATATTTACTTTATTTTTCTCCCCTGTTTCTTTCTTCGTATTTGTTACTTGTTAACTTGATCTGATCTATTTCTCCTTCACGTCTACCAAAGCCAATCTACACTCCTTTACGTTTATGTCTCCATTACATGTTTCTTCTGTATTTATTTCTTTTATTATATTATGTTTTATTTATCTATTCTTACTGTTTCTTTTTAATATGAGGTGATCAAAAAACTGATCCTTAAATATAAATGTGCTTGGTGTTATTAATGCATAGAGTAATGTATTCTGGTGTCTACATATATATTAATGCACAGAGTTATATATTCTGATGTCTACCTATATACATGGCGCTATACTCATTGTTTTCATTTCTTTCAAGTTTGAACCCCTTTTTTGAATCCCTTAGCTAATGTTTTAACCAATTAATCACGTCTAATAAAATTCTGCACCCTATATGCAATCGTTTGAGGTACTGCTCGCCGTCAAGCGACCATTAGTCTAGGTGGAGATACAATTTAAAAAACAGAGACAGACACACATACAGGCATAGTGAGATTTATATATTAGATTTTTTTATTGAAATCCTTAGAGATGAGTAATTTGTGAATTCATTTATTTGCGAACTGATATCCTCATCGTCATAGTTGTTGTTTCACCACGTTTCGGCAAACTCATCCTCTGGCCTTCTTCAGATGATTAATCGCGTCGGGATAGGGATACTGAATCTCGTAACTGTATCCCCAGTAATTACTGCTTTCAACGAGTGCTACTAGTTATTGTTATTTGTAGTCATTAGGAGTTCTCACACAGATCATCATCAGAGATACCACACTGATAACAACCGGCGGTGTTTATTGGAGTCTCAAACCTTTCCAGTTTTCCAATACTCTCCATCACTTTCGATAAACTATGCAAATGAATTTGTATAATCGCAGTAGCTACTTGTCTTGAATTCTAGCTGCCAATTACTATTGGTCTTCATTGGAATTTGGGTGGCAATAATCCTTTCAAAACCCCCAGTCCTCTTCGCACTAATCCACTGAAGATCTGGTTAGTGCTTTCTCTCCTCGATCTTTCTATTTTTTTTATTCTTCTCGGTTATATGGTGTACCGACACTATAGTTTTAGGGTGGGGATAGTGCTGGAGATAAGTACTTTACAATTTTTCAGTTTCAGTGTTCTTGGTGCTGTGTGGTGTTAATCTATCTTTTTGTTTTTCTTCTGTTATAGTTTCTTCATGTCCGGTTAGAATTTGTTGCTTACGTGGATTAGTTTCCGCATTCGAGGATTTTCCTTATGATTTTCGCTGTTTTCAGCATTACTATCTGTTGTATAATCTCGGTCTTCCTCTTGATTTCTCCCAGTCTTGTTTTTGAAGTTATTTACAACTGCTCCCAGTGCTCTTACGATTATTGGTATTATGTTAATTTTCCTCTTTTTCCACATTCCTGTATGATATCAAGCAAGTTTCGAATAATTGTCGAATTTTTCTGTCACTTTGATATTCACCCTTTGGGCTGGTGGGACGGCAAAATCTACAACTTGATAGTTTATTTCCTTCTTGTTAATTATTATGACGTCCGGTATTCTTTTTTTTTTTTCGGTTTGTACCTTTATGTCCTAAAAGATTTTGTTGTTTTTGTTTTCTAGTCAACGATGGGTACTTTTGCTAGTATATATATATATATATATATATATATATATATATATATATATATATATATATATATATATATTAGAGCAGAAACAAGCAAAGAATGAATTCGGATTTGACTTACCCCCTTTTTTCTTTATTCCTGTTCTTTTATTTTTCTTCTTTAAAATGAAAGTCATTGATTTCGTTTTGTTTCCGTCTTTTTTTTTTCAATATTATGTCCGTTTTAAATAAGTTTTTTTTTTCAAATTGAAATTCTTTGATACTGTTTGTGTCCGTTGGAAATTAGTTTCGTGGTATCTTCGTGTTTTTAAAAAAATTATTTATTTTTTGTAGAATAAAAGTGGTGACGGCACCAAATTATATGTATGTTACATATATGTCTGGCTGGTGATCATCTAGTTATAAAAGTGGACAGTTATTTCATTTACGAATGAATACGAGACACTTTGTTTATAATAAATACTTTATTTATTTTACGATATATTTAATATACACATTTCAACAAAATGACGGCGGTGGGGGTTAGGGCAGAGGTGGGTCGCAAACTGTATCAATTTGTGTCTCGCTTCTGTCTGTCTCTCTGACTTTCTGACTGTTGCTTTGTTTCGCTCGCCTCTATTTATTGGTATCACTTTGACCTGTTAACCTACTTTCTCGCCAGCTTGTTTATTGCACTTTTGCTGGTTTTTGGTCTGATCCATGACCGATTGACATCATGAATACAGGTCGTTACAAATCCCGGGATTTCCATAGTTTATTTTTGCTTGCCTGGACACAGTTCGCCGCATCCCTCTTTAACAATTATATAGACTGAACAAACGCATTTTAAACAACCTACTACTACTACTACTACTACTACTACTACTACTACTACTACTACTAATAATAATAATAATTATAATAATAAATCGGTGTAAGAAGAACAAAGGAAGCAAATAAAAAAATGGACGAATTCTGATTATGGAAATGAATGTGTGTTCTTCCTTTCTCGGCGAGACATCTGCGAAACCAGACGGAAATATTTACAAATAAAACCACAGAGTTCTTTATTACAGAGTTGACGATACTTAAATTTATGAATAGCATTTAGCTCTCCGAAAATCCTTATGCAAACACCATAGGATGAAAGAAAATTCATGCTCTTTTCAGTCACAAATTGAGCGAAGTTATCATTAACTGCAATTTGGACTTTGATGATTCTATATTGATGAACCGCACATTTCGATTTCATTGATTGGTTGTGGCCCGATGGAAATTGAAGTAATGATTGAAAACATTGTCGACCTATACACAAATACACACGTGGCTAAAAAAATAAAAACAATACAAAACGACAAAGAGCAAATAGTTTCAAAAGGAAAGATAAAATATATGCCGATTTATTAAAAACAATCTTCGTGTAACAAAAACATATATTGATAAGATGCGTGTATTCCGTGTGCGAGTTTAGCTGTTTTAAAATTAAGCAGGACAGACTGGCGGACGGAGATAACGCTTCTCTAATTTTTACTTAAAATGACAAAAAGACAAAAACAAGACAAACAAAAGATCCCGTTGAAATGTCTACGCAATCAGTTTTTCGATGAAAATGCTATCTCCAATTTAAGCGTAACCATCCAACGGAAAAAGCCTCTTATAGAGAAGCAAAAATCAAAACGAGCAAAATAAAAATGTAACAAAAAAAACTAAAAAGCAAGAAAAAACATTTATACTGGAAAAGGTTTAAAAAAGGACAAAAACGTAAGAAGTAAAATGAAAATTAAAAAAAATAAATAAAAAAATGAATACCCCTAAAGAAATAATAAAAACCTCAATAAAAACCAACTCCATTCCTTTAAAGAAAGAACGGAAAAAATCGTTGCTGAGATATTTTCTTGGTTCTGACAGGTTAAAGAGAAATCCGTATCACGCATGCGCGAAATAGGAGTCTTACTTTTTGCGTTCTTTTTCGCTTTTACTCAATTTTCAAGCCAATCCGAAAAGCTATATGAATGGCGTCGAAGATTTGTATGTGAGGCATAAAAAAAGCATAAATAAAACAAACCTGAAAAAATTACGTCAAACATACAAAAATATATCCCTATCCACGTAAAGAATGCTTATCCTGATTTTCTTATGTTTTGCTAATATTTTCTGTTTTACTTATTCACATCATTAGAATATTCTTTCAAGATGGCACCAGAGTCCCTTTATATTTTTTAAAGATGAAACCATATTTGATATTGACGAGAGAAAGAGACAGAAAGAGAGATAGAGAGAGATAGAGAGAGAGAGAAAGTCTGTGTGTGTGTTTGTGTAAGAGAGAGAGAGAGCGAGAGAGAGAGAGAGAGAGAGAGAGAGAGAGAGAGAGGGAGTACCCAATTGATCAGGTTGGAGAGAAATGAGCATACACAGAGGATAAAAACCACGTATCCTTCGTAGCAGAAATAAGTAATTATTCAGATATAACAAACTTACACACACCTAAATAGTAATTGGTAGCTATTTATAAGCGAATAGAGTACTCTAGGTAGCTGATAATGCGCATTAAAATCCCCCTTTCTTTTGAAGCATTTGCTGATGCCGTAAACAGTGCACAAAATTGAAGTTCCAATCTACACTTGTAGCACTTGCTTGTCTAATCACACTGAATATTTGTGATACATTGAAGCAATCCGTTGATAACTGTATATATATATATATATATATATATATATATATATATATATATATACATATATATATATATACAGTTATCAACGAATTACTATATATATGTATATATATATGGGTGTGTGTGTGTATGTGTGTATTTATATATATCTATATTATTTCAAATATAAGTTTTGTAACACAAATTTTGGCAATAACTTCAATTATCTCGATTATTTTCCCCTCTGTATTTTATAATCGTTATCTCCATTTTTCATTTAAAATTTGTAGAGTTAACCTACACATCTTTGGTTAGTTTTTCACGTTGACATAGTATTCTTCTTAACTTTATACATTTTTACACTAAGTTATTTTATGTCTTGTCTAGAGCGATTTCCATTATCTCTCTGTACACACACACACACACACACACACACACACACACACACACACACACACACACACACACACACACATATTATACCTCACAATTGTGATCCTAAGAACGAACTTATGTTGAACAAAGCGCAAAATTTCATTTCTTGATGTAATATATATATATATATATATATATATATATATATATATATATATATATATATATATATATATAGTCATCCACATTCAGTACTATGCGTGTCAGAAACTGACTTTACTAATGCGTGAAATATAGTGAATAATTCGCCCCCTTTCTTGCCAAGCATATAACTACTCGAAAAATGTAATTCAAACCTTAATTTTTTTTCAATTAAAGGAGCAAGGACCATGTTTTATTAAAAAAAAAAAAAACAACGTGTTTTTTTTAAAAAAAGGTTTTAAACTTCGGATTTTACAGGTAAATTTCTAAAAACACATCTTTTTTGTTTTAATTTTGCATATATTATTTATTGATCTTTTATCTTCAATTTGTGATATATAACACTTTGGTGAGTAAATTAATTATTTACTTTTTAATAAACATTTCAAAATGGGGGGCGTGAACTAAAAAAAAACGTTTGTCTAAAATATTATATTCGGTTTATTGGAAAGATCATAAAATTTCACATTGACCCCGAAAATATCGTAAAAATTGAATCAATAGAAAAATTTAAAAAAAGTTTAAAAATTTAAAAATACTTAACTCGTAAAATTCTGTCTGTGTGTGCATTGACTAATTCTCTTGATTATTGTCGATATATATATTTCATTACTGTTTTTTTTTTAAATAAAAAATAATATTTCTATTACTTTTTATACAACTTCAATAGTTTATTTTGGAAGTATACTCCATAAAGAAAATAAACAACCCACTTTTAAAGGAGAAATTACGAGTTTTTTTTATATTTTATTCGCAGTTTCATGTTACGGGTGTCAAAAATTCCCCCCAAATTCTGATACACCTAATACAGTACTATTTTGCAGCTCATCACTGCGGTTAGAGAGGCAACTACCTCAAGCTAGGATTAAAACCCGACCGCCTGTATGGCAGTCAAAGCTCCTAACCATTTCGCTAATCGGCGGCTGCTGAGCGAGTCGTGTATTAACGATGTTTTCACACACACACACACACACACACACACATACACACACACACACACACACACACACACACACACACACACATATATATATATATGTCAAAACTGTAGACA